>NW_010245114.1:0-2512 GCF_000690775.1 Eurypyga helias | reverse complement strand
TTCTATGATTCTATGATATTGTGATTCTACTGCAGGCTAAGTCAAAACCCACAAGTGGCTCTGATACAAACCCATTAGTCTAGTTATTACAGGCCTAATTAGCTTGGAGACCAATTCTTGCATGAATAAGAACATGAAACTCCAGTGAAAGGTGACTGGTTTCAAGTGTCACCCTCATCCCTATCTAAACCTGACTCTGTGCAAGTGGGAAGTTTCAAACACACAACACTGGACAGACTGGGGGGTGTGCTCTATAAATAACCAACAGCTGAAATGAAAATTGAGTTATCCTGCTCAGGACAGTTTCTCCTTTCTGGATCACCTGTCAGGAATCAAACACAATCAGGAGCAGCAAAACCTAATTAAGAAAGCTGTGTCAACAGCACAGAGGATGACTCGGCAACAGCGCAAGCTCTGCCCAGCAACAGCGCCTTCACGCTAACCCCCAGACTGCTACGTACTTTTCAGACCTCCCGTGCGAAATATCGCTACTGCTACGGATGAGCATTCCAAGCGTTAATCCTCAGCCATACCTTAGGCTCCCCCTGAGCAGCAAAGCGGGTGCGGAGTGTGTCAACAGGTTGAACCGCCCCAGTGTTTTGCAAGCGGCCAGTCCCCCGCAGACGAAGTGCACAAAGGAATGGCGGGCATCGTACGAGGTGACGTTGTGCACCAGTTTTGTCAAGCTCTCAAACGCCATGAACTTACAGAAACAAACATACACAGGTCAAGGAGTCAATCCTTATCACTGACAAGGATCGCCCACTCCTCTCTCCTTTCACCGAAAGAGCTCCACCCACCGCCTGTAACCCCCTCTCTCTGTCCTTCCGAAGTCCTCCCCAACTTGCAACCTGCTGGAGCATGTGCTCAAAGATTACCTTCTAAAAATCACTGAGCAGCCCCGGGGAATGCTTGGGATATTCTGGTTTCTTGACACTTCAGCTAAATCTTGCATTTAGAATTGTGAAAAACTCAGGTTAATGGTGTATGTGTCCTGAAGAATATTTGCTATATTACAGATATGCTGCCCGTTACTCTTTCAACCACTGCTCATAAACTATGTTGTTAATATTTACAAATAAAGCATAACAATACTGTGTAAAACACCATCACCAGCCTCACTGATTTTTTTTTCCTAACAAGCCGTTAGGGCAACAGCATGAACAAAAGCTAAAAACTACACAGGCTGGGAACAGGAACAGCTGAGCCAAGTGTCAGGAATGAACTGGGCTTCTCTATGATACCAGATACAGCCAGAACTCAGTTTGCTCCAGCTGTGCTCCAGGCTGGCCAGGCAGGCTGGCCGTCCAGCAAGCTCAGGAATATTAACTTAGGAATTATACAGAGGCATTATACAGCTACACACCTTTGAGACTGGAGCTGGCATGCATCAATACAATGTAAACCTGGACCTGCCTGCCTCTGCCCATGCAGCCAGTCTGAAGAGAAGCAAAGCAGAGTCCTGTGTACGTACACCGGGCCCAGATGATGCCCGATCACCTTACCTGAACAGCTCCATAGCCAACCGAAAGGAACTGAGCAGGAACATGGCCCTTCCAGAAGGCTACCAACCCCTCTTCCCGGAAGATGAGCTGTACCGCTTGCAAGATGCCGTGATACTTAGCCCCTGGGTTTCTGGAGGAGAGCTGCTCGATCTGAAGCTGGAGGAAAATAGAGAAGATACTTGCAATTCCACATCACACTGCAACGAGATTCAAGTGTCCAATTCAGGAATTCACAACCCTGACAGCCAACCAATGCTAAGAGATGACATTCTGCCTTCCCACGGAATCACATCTAGAACCAACTGGGATGTTATTTATGTAGGGCTCTAAAAGAATGAACACACGCGTGCAATCCAAAGGCAAGGAGTAGGGAGATGGTGAAATTCAGTTAGGAAGTGGAGATCATTCAGAAAAACATTCAGATCATTCAGAAAAACAGAGAAAGGGACTGAACTACGGAAAACACAGGATCCCATTCAAACACACAGGTTATACAAACAGAAGCAGCCGACACAAGTTAGCCCTACTACCTTGCATAACCCGCGTACGAGGCAGGTGAGGGCTGACCAGCAGATTTAGCGGTCTCTGGCTGCACAAGTGACCTGTCCACCCAGGCCGAGATCAGCTCTGCTCAGGTACAGCTCTTTCACCCCCTGTCCCGAGCAGCCCATGCGGAAGGTACCTGAAAGCGGATCTTGATGACATCCAAGGGGCTGACAAGGACCCGAGTGACCAAGCCGGACGCCGATCCTGCTGCAGCCGCTTCCACCGTGGAGACGCACTTGGCCTCAGGGTCATAGCCAACCATACCTGCCTGGTGTCCCCGCAGCCTGGCAGGAGGACAGGGTGCCCCAGTGAGCCCCCCAGCCAAGAGGCTCCTTCCCACACCAAGGGTCTGTAGCCTCACTCCCTCACCCCACAGCTCCCCCCAGCCCAAAGGCCCAAACACCCGCCTTCTTCACCCCAAACCCCTTCCCTCAGCCCGAGGGCCCCACAGCCTGTCCCCC
>NW_010245113.1:0-244 GCF_000690775.1 Eurypyga helias | reverse complement strand
GGGTCCCATGTGCCCACACACGGACACGTGTCACACACAGTGTCATGTGCGCACACGCCACACGCAGAGTCACACAGAGCACACGCGGAGGCACAGACACGCGTGCACACACGTGGCCGTGCCCAGAACACCCCAACCCGTTCACCCCAGCTGTGGCCACGGAATGCCGGGACGTGGCCAGCACAGACACGGACGCGAACACGGGACGGCGTCCCACCGGAGCCGGCGTCCCACCGGAGCCGGC
>NW_010245112.1:0-1323 GCF_000690775.1 Eurypyga helias | reverse complement strand
GGGTGCAGAGGGACCGGCACACCCCAACCCCTCCCGGTACCAGGCCGGGTTAGTGTTCTAAGTTCTCCCAAGGATTTTAGTTGGGAAGTATCGACACCATCCCCTTTTTCCGTGCCTGCACGGCGGCGGGAGAACGGAGCATCCTCATCCGCCGGACAGCAGCGCGGGGAGGGATCAGAGGGGCTGGGGGCTTCCAGGGCTTGGTGCTTTAGAGACCACTGGCTCCTCGGGAAGACGGAGCCGGGATAACACAGCTTTTATCAACGTGGTGGAAATGCCACCCAGCACTTCCCAGCCCTACCCCACCTTCCCTGAAACACAGATGGCCCAGCTGCAGTCTGGGGGCTGCGGGGTCAGGGTGGGGGCTCTGGCCCTGCTCAGCCCCTTCTGCAGCAGGAGAAGCCCCTGTTATCCCCTCCACCTGTGCCCCGGTGCTCCAGGTGCCCATCTCCAGGTTAAAGCCCCAGCAGGCAGGGGATGATCTGGTTTGAGTCCCAGCAAGGCTTTGCCCTGCCCTGCCTCTCCTCCTACCATCCAGCTTCACTCCTGAGCACACATAAGCTCCAGTCCCCTGAACGTGAGACTCTTCCAGCGATGACAAGCTCCTCTGGTGATGCAGGGTGGTGAGTGAGGCCGCTGCTGCGGAGGCTGTGGGCAGGTGGGTCTCCGGGGGCAGAGCTGTGTCTCTTACTGCTTAAAAACCTCAAAACACACCAAAAAAGAGCAACGTGTAGCTGATGCTGTTGCAGTTACAGGGGTGGCGTGGTGACAATTGATGGTGAAGTGTCTTTTTTCTTGTGGCAGCTACGGGGGCCAGGTGTCATGGGCACGCGAGGCTGCGGCACGGGACTGCAGTGCCCAAAGTCCAGCCAAGAGGTGCTGGGAGGGGGTGAAGCGCATTGTGGCACCTGGTTTCTTTTGCGTTTGGCCACACCGAACCTCTCTGGGAGGAGCTGGTTGGAGGGAGGACAAGCAGCTCCTGTGGTTTTGGAGAGGAGCCCGTGCCTGTGCGCTGCGGGGTTTGCCCGTGCTCCCATGCTGCTTGGTTTAATCCTCTCTCAGCCGGAGAGCTCTGCTGTGTTGCGTGGTGGTGCAGGGCTCGGCGGTTGGATGCACGCAGCTTAAACCGAGCAGCCTTCCCGCCTGTGAGCTGGGGGTTCAGCCTGCGTCCCCCTCTCTAGGTCGTGCGTGGGGGATCTGCCCTATTTTAAGCCCTTCCTCAGCCTGACACCGAGCAGAAAGTGTTTTTGTCCTCTGCGCCGCAGTGCTGGCACGAGCGGTGCCCGGCAGCCTTGGCCCTCGGCCGCTTGGCCAGCGCGGTGC
>NW_010245111.1:9381-16204 GCF_000690775.1 Eurypyga helias | reverse complement strand
ATGATCTCTAGAGGTCCATTCCAACTCTTACCACTCTGTGACCCAAATACCAAGCATTTGGAATAGAAGCACAGAACTGCAGCTACCAGTTAGGTGAGCTGCTTTCATCCCTCCCATTGGCTCTCCAGCTGCTTACACAATCTCTTGCATCCTCCCTTTCAGTTTGATTCAAACCTCAACAGTAAGAGAAGGAAAGGTTCTGCACTTGCCTTGTAAAGGGGCAGATCATTCCTGATGGGGAGGGACTAGGACATGAATTAAAAGAGCACTTGACTGGAAAAGAAGGAGGAAAGGAAAGGGGAGAATCTCTCTTTTCTATCTGGTACTTTTCCACATGACACAACATTACTATGGCTCTCTTCCCTGCACTTCATTCATTTCTTTTTGAATCTCATCCAGACACATAAGAGCCCTCAAATTATTAAAGCAAGGTCTATTTGTATGGATTTAAATTGCAAAATACTCAGCAGCTCTAATCTGGCAATTAAAATGTGGCCATCAGCAGAAAAGTAGGACACAGTACTAGAATCCAAATTTAAAGCGCAGCAGACAGGTTTTATAGAGAGATCTAACCAAAACTGTTTGAGGAAAAAGGCATCATGACAAAGGTTGCTCCCATGATCCACATGGATGCAATCTCTGCCAAGGGTAGCTGGGGAATAGATCTATTTAAGCAGACCAAGGATTTTGCTCAATCAGTTGTTTTGGAGAATGGTTTTGCAGATCTGGGGAGAGACAGGAAAGGATGTCATCTACATCAGCTGGTGTTTAACAGGTAACAGTAATGGAAAAAGGAGTTTAATGCAACATTCTGTTCTTAGCCTAAAGAGGGCCTATTGCACATATGTACGAAATAAATTTCAGTAATTTTCATTTGCATACTGTTACTAGACCTGTCAAAGGTAGCAGAAAACATCACTGCAATGTCTGACAAGGGACTATTGTAAACAGGGAAACTGCAGCACAGAAGAGTTAAGGGGTTTCTCCAAGATGACTGATGGGTACAGCCAGAAAATGTAGGTGACAAATTTCCATCAAATCTTGATCTCAAAACACTGGACAATGCTTCTTTCAGTGTTCTAAGAGCATCTTCTACATCCTTAAATGACTTTGGTGTTGATGTCTGTGCAATGCTGTTCATGTTCTTCCATAAAGACAAGGAATAGAGATAAGGAGGAGACATTCTCACAGGATGGTTATGTTAGAAGTGACCTCTGGAAGTCATCTTGTCCAGTCCCCCTGCCCAAAGGCCAACTAGAGCGGGTACTCAGGACCTTGTCCACTTGCGTTTCAAGTATCTGCTAGGATGGAGAAACTTCAACCTCTCTGGTAAACAGTTCCAGTGTTTGATCACTGACTCAGTAAAAGCCTTGTTGGTTAAGAGTGACTTTTAATATTAATCCTAATGCTTCCGTCTGCAGAACATGGTTGAATCACTTGCTACTACTGAATCCCATCAAGCGCTTTTTACCAGGTACATAGACTGGCATTCAGAACACACCACATTTCACATTCTGGAGAGATTATGAAATTACATAATCAAATGACACCCTGGGGACATGGGGGAGAAGAAAACAGAATAAATAAAAAAAGTGGCAGGCACTGTCAGATTCAGTCTTAGCAATTACAGATAGGAGACATGACAGGCATGGCTGTTTAGCACAGAACTCAGAGAAAATGCAAAGAAGAGAGGGACAGAAAAAAAACGGAAATTCATCACACCATTAAATTGAGAATTCATTCTTGTATATCCAGTTTTAGTCCAGATGCAAAATTGCACATGTTGCTACTGGACCTATTGCTTCAGCAGTAGTTTGTCCATTGATTCTGTATTCAAAACTCCCACTGCTGGCACTGAAAGTTCTATGAGTCTGAAAACAGTCTCTTTCTTTTAGAGAAGCTAAACTTCACCCTTTAAATGAAGGAAGAATTTGCACAATAACAGAGCATAATACATAAAAATTACAGAATTATTTCCCTTTGAAAAATAGTCAATTGGAATTATTTTATGTACATGCATACAGCAGACTGATGTTCCATAACAATCCTGTGACAGAGCAAACTTAGTCTTCTAGAGTCGTAGACTACAACAACAATGCACCATTTTTTCTGAGACACAACAACACTAGAAGGAGTTCTACTTACATATAGCCATAGGCAGAAAAGATGTGCTGAGATACTCTATAATATCCTTGTGCAGAAATGGAGGAAAGGTAGCTAGTGTTGAAATCATTGTATAGGGTAAAGTACTCAAAATATCATCACTGAGAAAAGGAAGTAAGCATGTAGTAGTGTAAAAAATTGATTGCCCAAGATCTGTTAAATAAAATGAAATAAATACAGAATCATTACAATGGAAAATAATTATGACTATGTACTTTTTAGCTTACAAAACTGTCTTACAAGAATTACATTTAAATTCAAGTTTTCCCCTCAAAGTAATTTGGGAAGTTAATAACTATAGACAAGAGACTTCACCCATCGTTTTTAAGCCTCTCCTAAAATATAGAGAAATCGCTGTTGAACAGTTCTCAGAAGAGTTTGGAGGGAATATGAATACTACAGCCAGTAAAATAATTTATTAAAATCATATGTTGATTTTAATCGTACAGTTATTAACATACAGTGGCCTGCATTTAAGCAGAGGCGTTATTAGAATCAGAATTCGACATGCATTTTGGTATTGAAAGACCTGCTTTTGCAAGAAGCGTTCTAGTCTTTATCAGCCATAGAAAAATAAGATTTTGATCTTAATTACCCTCGAAAGAGAGCTGCAAAGTACCCCCACATAGATAGTACAGGAAGCATCACTGTATTTTTCAAACAACGTGTGATTATACTATGATCTTGTTTTCCCAAGAAGCCACTGGAGCCAAAAATGGCCAAGGCTTAAAAGGAAAGGAATGTCTCAAGAATTTCCATATTTTATCTAATTAATTACACAAGTCCTCTTTGGAAGGGATACTTAAGAAATATGAGGCATTTCAAGATTCAAAGGGATGGGATAGGTCATTATGTATCTGTGGCCATTGTGGCATCTCCTCAAATGAGGAACTGAGCTGAGGCCAATAACCCTTCCATAAAAGGTTACAGCACTCAATGAACCCCATTTGAACCTATATGATGATCCCAATACATCATAAGGCTTTTCTCCTGCAAGAGAGGGATTCCTTTTGTTACTCACTGCGTAGCCGCACGTATATTACACAAGCCTCCAGTCTCACCTGTACAACTAGCATGATTTTAAAAGCCTTTGTAAAGTGCTCAGAAATCTAGCTGTAAACATCATGAGTCATAGTAAGAATTAAAATTAGCACTCCATTTCAATGGTTCTGGCAAGTCTTCCATGTAAGGGTCTAACCAGACCCTTAATGCTAGAGAGCGTTTCTCTCCTGCAGTGTGTATTTACCAGGTCAGCACCGAGAGTATTTCACAATCTGGTTGAGCCAAAGCTCAGGACCACCTACCACACTAGTTGTACTTACCCAAACATCAATTGTTCTGATAAAAAAACAATACATTTCTTTTTAGTAAATGATAAGCTGAGGGAGAAATAAATAACAAATTGTATTGCAAAATTTAATTCTCCGTACACAGAACCATAGAAGATAACAAGTGATGTCCCCTTGCCCCAACCATGAGTCAACCAAATTATTCCTGCCACATATTTAACTAAACTGTTCGTAAAAATCTGCAAGACAGTTCACTCCTCTTGGCAATTGTCGTGGTTTAACATCCTAGTGACCAACTGTAACCACAAATTGGTTTAGTTTCTCTCTCCTCACAGCCACCTTTACTTATTTGTATATGATAATCATGTCTCACTTCCATTTTTCTCTAAGCTAAACAAACCAAGTTCTTTCAATTTTTCCTCACTGTTCACATTTTCTAGACTTCAAATCACTCTTGCTTCCCAAAAGGTCCATGTCTTTCTTGAAGCCACATGGGCAAATTTGAAATTTTTACTCCAGCTGAGGCCTTGCTAGGGCTGTTAGAATGATAACCAAAGGATTTGTCATTTGTCTCATACACAAAAGACCTGTTTACATATTGCTAGAATCGTACTAATATAGTAGTGACTTACGGTCTCCCTCTGATCTACCCTAACACCAGATCTCTGCAGTACAGCTTTCAAGCTAGTATTTCCCCCATTTCATTTCTGCCTTTGATTTCTCCTGCTTAAATGTAGCATTTTACATTTCTCCTCTGAAGATGTTTCAAAACAATGCAATTTGCCAAGATAGTTTTGAATCTGATATCTTTCACACAAAGAACATGCTATTCACCATCTCGATAACTCCTGCAAATCAAACTGCTCTCTCATTTCTAGCAGCCAAGTAAAAAGTCAAATTATTTAGTAATGCTAGACCCAGCAGAGACTCCTGTAAGAGTCCCAGTTAGTATACCCTTCCAGCTGACAAGAGCCTCTGGTAATTACTCCTGCAGTGTTTTCCTCACTCAAGTGGGGACCATATGTCCCAGATTGCCTATCAGGACATCAAGTGACACAGCAACAAAAGCCTGACTAAGGACAGAAAGCCCAGTCAGGAGAGCCATTGTGCTGTCATAAAAGGAAAACGTTTGGTCAGTGTTATTTGTTCTTTACAGGTCTCCATTGGTTGTTAATTATCACCATGTTATCTATTTAGAAAAAGACTGTTTTGATAACTACCTCCATCATTTCTAGATATTGAAGTTAAGTCGACAAGTCTATAACTTGCTAGGAGCCCCCCTCTTGCAAGATCATACCATTTCCGAGTGCAGCAGTCTGATTCAAAGCGTGCTGCTGCCAACTGAAAAGGAATCTTCTGATTCTGTTAAATGCTGCCAGCACATTCAGCAGTGTATCAGATCGACAGCAATTTGCCTGTACTGAACTATGTAAGTAACAGACCCTGATACCATGGTGAAAATTAGTATTTGGCTTAAGTAACATAGGCAGAACACTGGGCTCCTGAATGCCAACGTGGAAAGCCACAGACTCACAAGCCAGACATATGCAGAACTTGAGGGAAAACAATAAAAACACAAAAATATCTCGTGATTAACTGATTCAAAACATAAGAAAATACAGTTTTTCTCTAGGTCAGACAGAGATATTGCTAACTTTTTATCCAGGACTATTTTAAAGCCACCTTAAATCACCATTGCCGTGCTTTTATCTCAATTAAATGTATACTGTGTTCTGTTTAGAGATGGACCTTCACCAAAACACTCAATCTGCATATTTGCTACAGGCCAGATATACATTTGCAAGCAATTTGTACCTTTTTAAGACAGCCACCTCAAAAAGACGAGTCTGAAGAGATCCCAGCAGGTTGAAATTCAAAAGCCAGATTTTTTTAGACCCATCCGTATTATTTTTGTTACATACCACTATATTTTAGTTACATACCACCAGCATATCACTAAAAATCAGACAGCCTCAGAATTCAAACCCAAATCCGCAGTTAGCAAAATACCATCTTTTATTTGAGAAAAATCAAACCAAACACTTGGATGGAAACTCATCCCAGGAGATTTGAATTCCAGATGCAGGTCAGTTTAGGCCCATCTCTTCTACTGCATTTACGCATCATTCATGGATTCACAGCACTGAAGTTAAGCGTACTGGAAGGGTTCAAGGGCCTGCTTACCATGTTGACCATGTTGTAGCAAGGGAACTAGATCCAGCAGTGTCACCAGTGTCACGTAAAGTCCTTGATAGTCCAAAGATGGGTAGTCTGATAACTGAGCATCACGACTTTGCTGGCCACGTTCAGATGGAGCATCTCGCAGGACGCTGTAAAGGAGGGAGCGAGTAACAGTAGGGTTGATGGAACTGACCTGTGGTCTTAGAGATGGGGTGAGTGGGAATGGCACAGGAAAAAGACACATGGTCATGGGCACTGTCAAATTGGAGGCATCTTGATTCTCCTTCTTCCCTGTGCGGGACAAAATGCTGTTGGGGGGACAAAGAAAAAAAAGAGACAACAAAGACACAAAGAACAGCACATTACATTGAAATGACACTATAAAACAAATAATAAAACACCAGATACATCCCACATAAGATGCAATCGCTACCAAAACCAGCATGTCTAAAAATCTAGCAACCATTCACTTTCATGCTTCAAGGTAAAAGGATTAAAAATTGACATCTAGGAAAACTTCATTGCATCTCATGTGTTATCTGGTTCATAAGGAGCAAAAATATAAAAATGCATGTTTCAGTGCCCTACCCATGTTTCACAGTTAAGAAAAATTCTCAGAATTACAGGTGTTTGCTATGGAAAAATAATTGTGTCAAAATAAGCTGGTATTTTGCTCTGAGTTATTGAGAGATTTTTCCCCCCACCACCCCATAATCTTTTGAACCAACTGACTGAAAACATGCAAAATATAGGTGTGGCACTTGCAGAAACATGTTTTAGCAAAGAATAAACATGTGTGTTTGTTAAGATAGTCTTAAAAATCACATGTTTATTGCATTAAAATAATGTCTGTATGTATTTTATGATACTGTTTCATGACCACTCACTCAGTATCATTTGAGATAATGAAGTTTAAACAGGCACATGGATTTAGAAATAATATAATATTTCTAAAATGTTAACTAAACTACATTAGGAAAAGTTATAAAATAATATATAGTAGATGGTCTTTAGCATATGTTTGTGAGCTAATGATAATGGTTGTTTATGTGTGTTTTTAATTTTGCCCGTGTTTAGGGAGGAAACATTTTACTTTACGAATACAAACACTCCTTGGGTAAATAGTTACCTTCAAAAATCTAAGGGCTAAGCAAGCAAGACCAATTATGTAACTGCAGATCAGACAGTAT
>NW_010245111.1:0-9370 GCF_000690775.1 Eurypyga helias | reverse complement strand
GCTGTTACTTACGTTATTATTCAACAAAACTCACTATAAACTAAAGGAGACATAATTTCAAAAAATAAAAAGGATTTAGTGGGAATCAAAATAGAGGCTATACGTCAACCAGCTTGTTATGTTGTTTTAAGAATGTTGTAAACGTCCTTGTAAACATGTTAATCTAATTGATTTTAAAAAAAAATAAACCCCACTATTTTAAATAGAAATAAATTGTCATTTAAGCAGTGTTATATTTTAGTTAGCAGGCAATTATAGGGTTAGTTCATAATCTTCGTATGTGCCTATAAAATATAATACGCCTTTTAGATATGTCAAACCATACACAATGCTTTTTTTTAAAGCACGTTTTGCACGTCTCAGTGGTTGGGATTTCCAAAAGCAGCTGCTGTTGGTTTAACTCTGTTCCCAAAATCAGTGTTAAAACTTAAAAAAGACAAGTCAGTGGCATTAAAATTTCCACTGACTAATGAAGAGCAGAGTTATGTTAAGAGGGAGCACTTCTGGAAACCTCTGTCATCGTATAATCACCTTAGCACAGATATATCTTACCCCACAGGTCAATTCAGCAATTTACACAATTTAGCTGAACTCTTGCTAAGGTGCTTATAAGAGAAGGTGTCATTCATTTGCCATATATATAAAACACACTTTTACAAGTACAGGTCTATGCCAAGTGGCTACTATCACATCACATTTGGAGTCAGAGATGACAGACAGAGTCTGTTTTACTACATGCCTTTTTTTTCCCTTCTTTTTTATTGTGCCTTACATATTTGGTAGACTATTTTGGTTTCTGTTACCCAATGTCCAGTACAAGAAACATGGTGACTGTCATGACAGTATTTATGAATCATATCAGAAAATTGCCTAAGATCTAGTATGACTTTAAAAACAAATGCTCAGAGTGCTGATTCCTTTTAATTTGCTTGGTGTTCATTTGCCATACTTTGCAGCTCATGTTTAGAGATATAAAGGTACTAAATTATATTCCTTCCCTGCCTACCAACAGATGATACCAATTACCCATCCTTTTACTTGCCAACACATCACTTCAAGCGCATTTTTTTCCAGAAAGGATATTACTGTATTAATTAATATTTGCTTTGGAAAGCATAAGGCAGCGACAGAGAGCTTACACTATAGGCTTCCCTTCCTTTTTACATGGAGCTATGGCCCACCTATGGATTAGAGGCTAAAGCATGGCATCTTGTATCTTGATCAGGGCATCCTCCTGTTTACTTCAGGAACAGCAATGAGAATATATCCAACCTCTAAGACCCAGGCTTCTGCCTAAGCCATATGTTTTAAAAGCAACAAACGTAAGAGTCTGAAAATCTAGGAAGTCACCCAAGACCAAGACACAATGACTGCAGCTTGCTCCTGTTTCTGTTCAACTTGGAGTGTCTGCAGATCATAGCTCCATACTGAATTTGCTCCGTGACAAGTGACAAAGCTACCAGGGCTTGTTTCAAGATTTGTACATCCTTGCTGCCCTCCAGGAAAGGTTTCCTAAAATGCCTACAAGAAAACTGCACCTTGCCAAGGCAGCAAAACGAGCTTGACCACTAATGAGCCTCTGGGCATTTATAACTATTCCTCATGTAAAACATTTCACTCAGAAATACATATGGAGAATTTTCTCCAAGAAAATGTGAAAGAATGAGCTGTCCTGCAAGATGTTTATTAAGCCTTAGATCATTCCTCAAATGAGGGAGAAAACACTGAAAATGAGCAGGGCATGAAACAAATTCATGCTGTAATGTAAAGAAATGCTTTTGCCCAAAGAGAAAATCAAGGAAGAACTAGATGAATCAATGTGCTATGCATTGTGTATGGTGACTTTATGTGATGTTTGTTCATAGAAATAAGGAATTTAATTTTTTTCAGCCACTCCACGTCTGTTCCCCCCACCCCTGAGCTTGTGATTTCCTGAGGCTATGTACAGAGCAACGGAGCAAGTGAATCCCTTGTGTGATCCAACTACCGCTAGCAGAATGACACCAGAGATGAATGTGATCCAGAACAGTGGGAATTCCCCACTGTAAAGAACACAGTCACCGTGTCCATAACAATGAAAGGTAGAAGTATAATAAACTGTAAAAGCTACACCTGTAAAACTCAATCATCATAAGAAATTTCTCTGACTAATCACTATTCCTCCATTATTCCTTTGACTATGTATGTTCATCAAAAATTGTTTATCCTAAAAAATTCAGCTGCAAAGAGAATACACATCAAACTTGGAAATATTTTTTAAAGTTATTCTAAAATAGCAGATGATCACAAGCAAACTATTCTGAAGACCAGATCCAAAATCTCCAGAAATCAACGGACATTTTTGCTCCTGTTTGATCAGTATTCTCATAGCAACCCAACTTCACCACATAAGCTCTATCTCAGGCTAGAGAGATTACTCTCCACCATGTACTTCTACCACTGATGTTAAACCTTGCACAATGGAGTCTCAGTGTAGGAGGCAGAAAGAAGATTTGGCATGCAAAATATTCCCAGAAATTTCTGAACACGCTCTTCAGAAAGGTTCTTAACCAGTCTGTTTGGTTTTAGGGTAAATCTTGCAGAGATCTGCACACAGTGGGTGGGAGTTTCCTTCTTTCCATCTGCCACACTAAATACAGGGTGTGTTTTGTTTTGCCTTTTTATCCAGCTTCTTTCTTAGTATCAGCAAGTACATAACTTACACCGGCTCAACCACAGTGCTCAGGCTTTGACCCACAGTTTATATTCCCCAGTTACAGGGACTCACAATGCGGACTTGACCTTGCCACGTATCAGAACTCAGTTCACCTAAATTTAGGTGCAAGTTCTGGCTTCAGTTTCTGGTGCCGTTTTAGCTCTGAGGCTGATCAGATCCCAGACCATGAAGGACAAAGCCATTTGTGTAGACCTGCGTATCAGATATCGAGTATCACTGCTGCCCCATCAGGTTTAGCATTATCATCAAGAGGATTTTGGTTCAGTCCCATTCTGAACATAAAACAAAGAAATGGTGTTGCTGAATTATACAATTTCTGCCCTGATTTCTTATCGGCTCTCATAGTTGGTAAGTACAAAGCTTTTTCAGTAAGCCCAGAAACATCACTGCTCATGGAGTGTGAAGAATTTGTCACACAGGACATGTCAACTGTACTGCTTAGAAAGATGAAGAACAGCAGGTGGTATAAAGACGCTTTCTCTAAGCAGCAGACTCTAAATCCATCCTATCCCAATGGACTTCCGCTCAACAAGAAACAGATCTCATTATAGCACTTGGTAGTTACAGGTAAAAGAAAAAACATTCAGAATCAAATCCAACTTTCTTGCTTTCACATCTTAAAGGCCCACAGAATTTAAGCAGAGGCTGTTTTGTTGCATAGAACCTTACTTAAATGTGATTTAAGTGTGTGTTGTGCAAATAATTCATCAAAACAGCCTGATGTGGGAACAGAGCCACATTTCAAAGGAATCTTCAGTGACTCTCTGAACATTTTTTTCTTCAATACTGAAATACGAGACAAAATTTAATTTATTAATCTTTAAAAAAAGCTCCCATAAGTTTCATCAACATCCTAATGATGATGGAAACAAATTTCACAGTGGTTAAACAATTCTGCTCTTGAAATTTTCAAAAGAGGAGGTTTTATAGTTTGCAGTGAACAGGTGTACCAATGATAATGAGCATTTCTGTCTATGCATCTCTCCTTCTTACAAACAAGGTCAAGAATTTTGATGCATATCAAGATACACTCCTGACCTCTTGCTACCATCCAAATCCAGATCTGTATGCAAATTTTGTCTCTATTCGTACTGTTGCAAGGGACTGAGCCAGAACCCAAACCTGACAGTCAGCTGAACTATGGCACAGTAAGAAACTCGTTCTGCGCGTCTGGCTCATTGCTCTAGGATTCTCAGGCACCAGGACTGTCAAGGAGGTCGTGAGCGTACACATCTGAAACTCTACAGGTCACAAACTCCTTTCTTCACAAGTTCAGCATGTTTATGCATTCAGCTAACTCTTAAGAGGGCCAAGCAAATGTGTAATCAAGTTTAGTTTAGAATCAGCCACTCAATAAGTAGATCAGCTGGGCAAATTGGGCAACAGCCACTGAAGAGATTAATACCATTCCTTTCTTAAATTATGCTCTGACTCTTTTTGGCTGAGCATTGACCCATTAAATCCTGCAAACAATTCAAAGTCAATCAATACCCCCTACAATTCTTTAGCTCTTTTTTTTCTTCAAGAGCATTAGTTAAAACTTACCTCAATAACGTCTGAGAAAAGTATTTCAGGGTATTTGCAATGTCAGTTCCAGAGGGCACAGGGTAAATGTTGTGGAGAACCCGGTTGTGGTATTCCTGAAGGTAACGGATTTTGGAAGCAACTACACAAAAGAAAAAGAAAAACACACACAAAAATTTTCATTTAGTTTTTTTGCAGATTTTGACAGAACAATGTCAGTTCCTACCATTTTTGATTGTTTGTTTGGTTTTTTTTAATTTAAGAATTAAACTGTAAAAACCAGAGGAGTCTCTACATCCCTTCTATTTTGACTCAATAAATTGAACGCTCCAGTGCAAGAGTGCCAAGGGGAAGGCAAGGAAGTGAATGCCTCTATCTGCATTAGACCAACTTAACACTAACGAATTAAAAAAACGCACCAATTAAAAAAAAAAAAAATCACAACCCTGCACTACGTCTGTGTCTCCAAGGATCTCAAGATTCATTTATAATGGATGATTCATTGGATCACAGGAGGTTCATGTGAGACAGACAAATATTTCTACAGCCAAAGCAGAGATAGAAGCTAAGACAGAGAGAGATTATGTGATTTACTTTAGGCCATACATTTACTTTATGCTATGAACTAAAGATATGAAAATATCCACGCTGTTTATTTAAGTGTCTTAGGAAGTCTGATCAAGCAAGTGAGAGGATTTCAAAGAGCAGTAGCAGCTCTACACTTCTACTGAAACCATTTTTTGGTTTGTTTCAGAAATAATAGTGTTAATAATAGTGTAATAATGTTAATAATAGTAATAGAATAATAGAGACCCTTGTTCGGTACTGAAAAGAAGTGATTACCCATCATAGCTGCAATGCCTACAGTGCACAGGACAGTCTCATTCAGAGACACCTGAGCACACTCTCAACTCCTTTTTTGCTTTGCCCAGACTAATCGACTGCTGAGAACGGGGTGCACTGGCTGTAGCAGAGGGCTGCACCAGCTCAACTGCACTCTCAGCTAGACTGCTCAGCAGTTGTTGACAGCATCACTCAGTGCAGACACAGCCTCAGTGACAGCAGAGCCAGCCAGGGACTCCTTGTCATGCTGAAAGTGCACCAAAAGTGTACGGATTATGAGTGTCTTGCACTACACCAAAATTACACCTTGCTTCCTTCAGTGTGGAAGATAAGTCGTGCTTCCTAAATGAGAAATTAGTCAATGCTTTGTTTTATTCTCATTGTCAAATAGCATTTATTAAATAAAGAATACCATTTAGTCCTCCGCTGAACAGAAGGGCACTAACTTCCTGACAGACATCCCTATAGCCAGTGCTGCTGCTGTATCTGAACGTCTCATGAGCACTCTGCTTTTTCCTGTATCATTGACAGGTTGAATGAGAGGGAGCGACATTGTACCCATATTACTCAAAAGGACTGAAGGACAAACACCAAGAGCAAAGCGTCTGCAACTGCTCTTGGAAGCTTGAGATACTGAGAGCCATTTTGCCAGATTAGATAGCAGTATGTACTGGACTTCCACATTCAGTAAACAAAAGCATCTGTGAGTGCTCAGACACACAACAAATGAGGTTTGACAATTTCAAGTCACTTACCCATAAAATGAGCAACACGCAAATAATTAACAAGATTAAACCAAGAACACGGTTTGTTTGAACTCCATGACAAGAAACCCAGTCTTCAGCACCCAACTGCCCTCGTCACGACCATCCTTTCTCCCGTTTCCTGCTGTACTGATCACACCCGCCCAACTTCTGCTGCAAGTGAAGTTGCTACAGACAAAATTATCCCTCATGATATTGCCCTGCATCACAGGGAGAAAGTCCATCATGTTACTGAATAGGGCTGGGATATACGGGAAAACCGCAAGCAAAAATGCAATTAGGGGCAGTGTCATAATGCATATGCAAAAGTACTAAGCTAAGGATGCATAAGCAACTTTAATCATATTTCCTCACTTTTAAGTAGTTTACTTCAAAAATTTATTAGGTGACTTTAATGGATAACTAAAATCAATCACTACTTTTCTTCCCCCAAACAACTGAAAACAGAAGTTTTGTCACGTGGACTCAGCCTGCCTCAGTACAGCAAGGAGCAAGGTCAGAGCCTTTCAGGCCACCAGACAGGCCAATGGCACACAAGCGGTGCTCCGCAGTAGCTCATCCCTGTCTCCGTGAGACCAGCCATCAAAACCACTGGGGTCCTAACACTGTTCATGATGTGTTTCGCTCCAGGTTGTAGAAGTTTATTTTAGTAGTCCAAGACCTGTTTTCCCCTCTTCATCCAACACCTCATTCTCTCTGCCCACTATCTTGTTTTTTTTAACCATCCTGAAGACCCCTACAAAACTAATTCAGATTAGATGAAGAAAGGAATTACTTCATAAATGTATTTTGTGATGCTACTTTCTCTTGCCAGGGAAAGGAGAAAAACAAAAAAAAAAAGAGCATGAAGCCAGGCATATTTGCAAAGAAGACAGACCACATGTCACAGTACCCAGCAAGGAATAATTCACAGCAAGATGCACAGCTCACTGTGGCTGCCACGGTTTGCTGTCAGATATCTCTAAGTGAATTGGATTAACAAAATGCCAAAGATGATGTCAGAATTCAGGTCTGCATGTATTTTAGAGAACTATCTGCCTCTCTCCAGCTACTTATTTTCATTACTGGGTATAGGATATCTAGAATCACTTTTTTTTTTTTTTTAATAAAGAAGGAAATCTGTTCCCATTGATCAGGACTGTCACACAATTGCATCGGACGGAATACCAAAACAGAGAACTTATTTACAAAGCCTAAATATTCACATAGCTTTAGGCTAGAGTTTTTAATCTCACCACTCAGCTCTATTTCCCAGAACACTGAAAATTTCAGCCCAGCCTCCCAGAGCACAAAGAACCTTCTGAAGGAAAGCCCTAGAGCAAAACTTTGCCAGTTTTCAAGATACAGAGGCGTGTGAATGACCCAACTGTCTGAGCTTCTGAGCACCCAGAGACAGACTTCAAAAAGCGATGTCACTCTGAGGAAGTATTTCATCATTGTCATAGGGTCATCACATAAAACAAATTTTAAGAAGAAAAGAAGTTATTCCACAGTGCTTTGCTGGGTATCCCTCTAGGATCTACACAGACCTAAGGTCCCTAGCTCCTCTGACTAGCCCTAGCCACATTGACTGCATCAAAAGTGAAACCATTAGGAGTCTTTTAAAGATGGTCTTGGTTGCTCCACTGTCCTGAAGAAGAACAGGATGGGCATCAGGCATTCCCAAGACATTACTTACCCCAACTAAACACCACTTACTGCTATTTAAGGTAAAAAAAAACTAATTTTCTTTTAATACAACGGAGCGCCTCAGGCATGCTGTGATGAGTCAAACAATGAAAATCACTGTCAGTACCCCTGGTATGAGATACAAGATGCACGTGGTCACAAAAAAGGCAGGCTTCTCAAGACAATTTCCCAGACTGCCACCATTTTACCTGTTGTTCATACAACCTGCCAAAGAGCTGTGGGGTGGCCACAGATTCATGTTTAGACCAGCACCTCTTCTGTTCTGATCAGTCCATTTCCTCTCATAGTGTTTTGCTGCTGTCCTTGGTAAACTGAGATTCATTATGACTTGTCACTTGACTCCTTCCCAAGACATCCTGGTCCTTGCCTGTCAATCAGTGTGGGCAGAAGCAACAACAGCAACAGCTGGGATTTGAAGGTTTGCCTGATAGCGACGTATGCACATCAACATAATCCTTGTCGGAGTCCATCACCATTTGTCAAAAATCGCAGGTGAGGGAATCTTGTAGAGACAAAGACATTGGGTAATTTCATAAGAACTAGTCAGGGGAGCAGCCTTGGCAAACAAAATACATTCAGTAGGTTAGAACACACAGGATATGTCCATTCACTGAATACTCTACCTGGAGCATCATGAAAAAGAATGTTAAGAGGCAGAAAGATCTGAAACCTGGACCCCAAGTAAATTTTAAAATAGAGAGCAACAGGGACATGGCAGGGCAAGACGCAGTGTCTTCAACAGCACAAGGGGACGAAAAGAAAAAATAGCCAAGAAGAAAATATGATAGAGAAGCTCAAACAGAGCAGACCAAAAGCACTAGGAATAGAGGAACAGACAAGGCAGAATATAAAAGGAAGAAAATGCCAAAGGCAGTGCTGGGACAAAAGGCAGCAGAAATTTTTCCATATGCCAGTGTGAAAGAAGCATAATTAATATATAACTATCACAGGAAAGAAGAAACAATTACAGAACTCAGGTGGGGGATGGGGAAGGCAGAAAAAACAGAACAGTACAGATCTGAACATTGCACACTTCAAAGCTGTTGCACAGTCAGAGCATTGTGCCTCTATTTATAGGCCAGAAGTGCGTCCCTACAGCAATAGATTAGCATCCACACAATATTTTAACAGTAGCATCATCCATCACTGTAAATAAGCAGTAAACCCTAAAGGAAAAACATACAGGTATCCTTTTCCTTAGATCAGTTCAGCACAGGCATATATATAAATACAAGGATCCTTCTCAGTGACCTGCAGGAAGGAGACGGGAAGTCTCAGCACATGAAGTGTCATATCACATCATGTCATCATGACATACATCAATCCAACCTACTGGTCACAAACTGCCCGGCTCACAACCATGATGCTGCATCAGGAGAGAAAAAGCAGCTTTGATAGAAGCCACAAGCTTGACTACCCCGGTATTTTTCTTTAGGCCTCCCGTAAGGGCTCTTGCGGACACACCAGTCGTTACCAGCACTGGTGCAGTGGGGAACACCAGGATGGCCTCCCAACCACCATGTCATCTGGTCTCCCTTCGCCAGACCCAGCCGAGGCGGTAGTTAAAACACCCCTGGCTGCCAGGAGGCAGCTAGGGCCTGGGTGCCAGCGCCCGGGGTCTCCTGCTGGGGCACCCTGGGGGCTGTGGCGGGCGAAACATCAACACCCAGTCTACCTTCCCTCAAAAGGGGCACGGGCAAGGACAGCACACCTCCCTTCTCTGTCTCACAGCAAGACCCCCTTCAAGACGGCAACGCGTGGGTCCCCGCTGGTCTCCCCAGCCGGATCTCCTGGCGCTCAGGTGGGCGCACCCTTCGGGGCAGGGCGCCCCACC
>NW_010245110.1:685-2253 GCF_000690775.1 Eurypyga helias | reverse complement strand
AGACTCGATATTCGCCCCAGGGGTGCTCACAACTGCGCTGTATTTATCACCCGTTGCATAGAGAATAAACGCTGCTTCCTTTCCAAAAAGGGACCCCTGTGAGCTGCCGCTCCAGTGTTTCTACAAGGCACTACTGTAACACGAGCCCCACCAAGAGCACGGCGACTCCGTAGCGAGTGCAAGGAGCCGCAGCAAAAGGAGGGCTAACGGGGTAGAAAGGCACAACAGCCCAGATCTGGGCTTCCTCTTCAGTCCTCCGCGGGCTGGGCATGGCAGGCGGGCGGCTGTTTCGGGGGACCCTTGTGGGCGGGCAGGCTGGTGGTCTCCTCACTCCCTAGCTCATTACTGGCCAATTAACAGATTCACTTAGTTAATTTCTTAACTGAGGCCTCTGAGGAGCATCTGTGTCTCTTCCCCACAGAAGCCTGGAGTGAGGAAGCAAAGGGTTGTGTTCCTCTCCAGGGTTCTGATGAGTGACCAGCCTCAGGTAGCCGAGGCCTGCCGAAAGCACTTAGTAGGGTCAGCACAGCACTTCCGTACCGCTGCAGCTGAGTCCGAGGGGGATCCGGAACAAGTGCCTCGTTCCTAAGCGGAACAGGAGAACGCTTTCCGATTTCAATTTCTTAACTATGAGACTTGTTGACAAACTTTCCGAGACACTCTGCAACTTTGAGAACGCAGAGAGGGCCGAAAACCCTGAACAGTGTAAACTACTCGTTAGTCAGCTTAGCATTTCAAGTTTTGTGCCCGAATATCAGACAAGACCAGTGGGAACACGTAAATAAATCCCTCCGGGGGGGACTATGGTGCAGCTGCCGAGGCTGCGGGGCCGCAGCTGCCCGCGGGACACCCCAGCGGGTTAGTGGGCGTCGTTGAGCTGCCGTGCCACGCTGAGGATGTGCCTCGCTCCCTTGCTCAGCAGCAGATTGGCCAGCTCAACGCCAAGGCTCTCCGCAGCTTCCTGGGCCCGGCCAGGGACGTTCCTGGCTGTGATGCCAACACGCTGCAGGTCGTCGTTTGGTCCGTCTTCGTTCTGCAAACGCAAACACCTCAGCGTAAGGCGGTGGGTAACGGTAACATCTGCAGTCTGAGGAGCCTGGAGAACTGTTAGTCTCCAGGGAACCGGACCCAAAGCGAGGTTTCCGGAGGCGTGGTTCGGTCCTTCAGCTCGAGGGGCGGGTTTTGAACCCGGCGCGGGTCACGTACCTGGTGGGGATAACTGACGCTGGTCTGCATAGTCTCCTTCAGGCTATCGGATCCGTCCAAACTGTACACGGCTCCTGTCAAATACAGCTGGGAAAGGCGCGGAGAAGGGATTGGTGCGGTGTGAAACACAGAGCCAACCACCCCCTGCGGGGAAAAGCCCCAACAGGCAGCACACCAAGCTCAGTCGGGGGAGGCGTGCGTAGCGCAGCGGGAACAGCGGGACAACGCAGCCGGAAGGAAAGCGATCCCGGCCAGGGGAGCTGAATTTCCTTGTAGCTTCCCGCCTCCCTCCATCGCGCCCCAGTGTGGGGAAATACCCATGTTTGGGGCTCAGCAGGGAGACTTCCAGCTCTCAACACGAG
>NW_010245110.1:264-539 GCF_000690775.1 Eurypyga helias | reverse complement strand
TGCTGGAGCTACCCGCGGGGAGGGGCCAGGGAACGGGTCTCAGAAACGATCCCGTACAGACACCAAGTGCCCCTCACCTGGCCATCCTTCAGCGTCGTGCTGACGGCGACGGGGACGCTACATCCGCCCTCCTAGAAGAGAAAGCGGCTGACACAGGCTCTGATCCGACACATCCACAGACCTCCGAAAAGCGCGAGGCCACGCACACCGCCCGGCGCTCCTCAGGCCCTTCCCGCTTCCCCTCTCCGGTGCGGATGCAGGCGGGGGGCGCGGGG
>NW_010245110.1:0-224 GCF_000690775.1 Eurypyga helias | reverse complement strand
GCGGCTCGTACCAAGCGTTTCATGAAGGCTCTCTCGGCGATGCAGCGCAGCACGGTGTCCGCGTCATGCAGGGCAGAGACCATGCTCAGTACCTCCTGGTCGTTGGCACGAACTTCCACCGCTAAGGCACCCTGTAAGAGAAACAGGGAACACCGGAATCCCTCACCTTCCTGCAGCTCCGCACTCAGCATCGCTCAGCAACCGGAACGCAGAGGCTTTGCACC
>NW_010245109.1:0-269 GCF_000690775.1 Eurypyga helias | reverse complement strand
GGGTCCCGGAAGGGCATCCCCAGGGTGTCCCCAGTGTCTCCAGAGGACATCCCTAGTGTCCCCAACGTGTCCCCAATGTGTCCCTAAAGGTGTCCCCGGGGTGTCCCCACGTCACTCACAGGTAGAGCAGCCCCCGGAGCCCCCGCAGCGCCGTGGGGGCGATCGTCCCCACGTCATTGTCCTCGATGAACCTGGGGACACCAACACCACTGGCACCCCCAGTGTCCCCCCAGTCCATCCCATTCCCTCCCCAGTTCCCCCCAGTCCCC
>NW_010245108.1:919-1255 GCF_000690775.1 Eurypyga helias | reverse complement strand
GGGGATGGGTTTTCCCCCCCAAGACCATTCCCAGTAGGTTTTCTGGGGCGCACTGGGTGGGTGCTGGGGTGCAGATGTTCTGCATCCCCTCCAGCCCTGCTGGCCAAGCCCCTTCCTGCGGGGCCCCAGGTGCGAGCCCCCAGATGGGCGGGCAGAGGCTCCCATTGCTCCGTCACTCCCAGGAACCAGCCCCAGGGCCTTGTGCACCGTTTCACTCAATAAACACAGCATTTGCCAGCACCACTCCTGGTCTTCCTGCCGTACCCCTCATCTGCATGAACCCTGTTCTGTGCTGGGGGGAGGACACAATGACACCACTGCAGCAGGGCTGCCCCA
>NW_010245108.1:0-773 GCF_000690775.1 Eurypyga helias | reverse complement strand
AGCATCCCTTGGGAGCAGCACTGGTGGGGCATGTGGCAGTATTTAACTCCTCCTCAAGCATCCCCCAGCCAGTGCAGGCAGCAAGAGGGTCCCTTTGGCCAGGGCTAGGATGCTCCAGGCCTCTTGCCTCTCAGGGGACTTGCTCCATGCTCCATTGGACAGCGGCACCGGCTTAAACACTGTCGCGCCCGGAAGGCTGGGGGCTGCTGAGATCACTAATACCTGCCTATTTTAGTGAGGTCTAATCTGCCTGAGTCGCCTGTCCCCGAGGACTAAGCTAGCTGAACCCTTGTAAAATGCACTGCCGGCACTGGCCCCAGTGGCACCTCCCCAGAGCAGGAACCGCCGGGGAGTCACGCTGTGTTTGCATGAAAGAAAGGACGCACTGAGCCACGTCCATCCTCCCCACGCTGGGGCCATCTGCTCCAGAAAGGCCTGTGGGGACAGCCCTGCCAAGGGCTGCCCACGGCTGCATGGCAGGGCTGGGAGGGGGCAGCCAAACCCAGCACAGGTGGGGTGAGAGTTACGCCACAGAGCTCGTTGCTGTCACAAGAGCCACAGGTATCAGCTGCCCCCAATGCAGGACCCAGAGCTGTAGGAGCTTCAGCAAGGAGGTCCCTGGGTCCTCCGTTCTCCTCCAAGGCACTCACCCCTCCAGGTACAAGTCAAGGGGCTGGTGACTGTTGGAGCACCCCAGGGAGCATGCAACAGCCATGACACCTGAGAGCCTTCTCGTGTTTGGTGGTCCCACTGTCCTTTCCATCACTGCCACC
>NW_010245107.1:0-582 GCF_000690775.1 Eurypyga helias | reverse complement strand
CTCCCCTGGAGTTGTTGGTCATATAATACATGGGAGCAGAGTTTCAGAGCTGGAGTACCCCAGACTCCCAGTTCCCAATCTATCAGCCTGAGGTTTCCTCCTCAGTTTTCCTGGTTCTTTGCTGTTGAACTGAGGATTTGAAAACCTCATGAGCCTCAGTGCCTCCTGGAATTGTCTTTTGATTTCAAAAGGCAGGCCATGGAAAAATCAGTAGCCAGCAGTATTTTCAGTATCATGGCTTGAACAGTGCATGTCTTTGCAAAGTTATTTGCACCCATTTTCAGGGCTTCCCATCAGGTGAAGTTTCATTCTAGGATGCTTTTTCTACATAAGGAGGTTTCACACAGAGTAATTGTTAAAGAACTGTGCTGATTTTTCTGAATTAAAACAAACAAACAAACCCCAACAAAAAAACCTCAACCCAAACCAACCAAACTTCCTAAGTGACTGAGGAGATGCTTGACCTGCAAACCATTGGATAAAGGAAAAAGTATAGCCTAGCCACACTCCATGCTTGCTCTGCTCTTCACATTTTCTCTGTGCATCTGTTGTTTCTCTCTTGCAAACAGGAAAATGAATGAC
>NW_010245106.1:947-1195 GCF_000690775.1 Eurypyga helias | reverse complement strand
CCAGCGTCGGGAGACTTAGACTGGGAACTGAGGAAGTTGGAGCAGCTGCAGATTCCCAGATAAACGAGCCACAGGGAAAACATTCCCAGATAAAAGACCCACGGAGAAACCTAACGGGAGCCCCCACATCCGTGCGCAGCTCTCGGGGACGAATGGCAAGTGCAAGCGGTGATCAAGGATCACACCCCAAAATCTACCGTGGCCAAAATGTGCCATCAGGACCCCCCGCCCCAGCCCCAGCGGGGCCC
>NW_010245106.1:558-902 GCF_000690775.1 Eurypyga helias | reverse complement strand
GAGGCAAATCCGAAGCCGCTACAGGAAGAAGCCAAAGCACGAGGTGGGAAGGCGCCGCGCCGCTCCGGCCGGGGTCACAGAGACGACGACCTTCAGTGCAGACCAAGAGGGGTCACCCCGGTGGTTTCCGGCTGTTTCCCGGCCCGGATACCCCAGGAGCAAGGTACTGACAGTCTCGCCAACAAGGTACCAGACCCTGAGGGGTTCCCGACCCCTCCAGGGAGCGACTGAAGCAGCAACCTGGGACGTGGTGGCCACCACACGGAACCCGCCGCGTCACTCGGCACCAAGGCAGCGAACCACGCCAGCGGTGCGCCGAGGAATGTGGCCGGGGGGGGCGGGGT
>NW_010245106.1:0-255 GCF_000690775.1 Eurypyga helias | reverse complement strand
ATCCCAGCACAGCACCTTCCACCAACGTCCGTACCGGAGCGTCCTTAGGGAAACGAACTACGCAGAGGGGTGCCAAGATGGAGAAGCCTGCTCCGAACACAACGTGTGCCAGGAAACGCCGCTGCAGCCCAACCGAGGCGGCAGCACCAAGGGAGTTTGGCAAAGACACCTTGGCAGCTGCAGTTCTTGGGGAATTACCCCCGCACCGTCGCACGGCCCCGGCTGAGCCGAAGCGAAAGCACAGCCCGGCTGCCG
>NW_010245105.1:0-1230 GCF_000690775.1 Eurypyga helias | reverse complement strand
GCGCAGCAGCGCGGCTGGGTGCTGCCGGCACGACGGGGTTTGCTTTCTCCACTATAACCAAGTCCTTCCACCTCTGG
The DNA here is from genome assembly GCF_000690775.1 of Eurypyga helias. Lineage (NCBI taxonomy): Eukaryota > Metazoa > Chordata > Aves > Eurypygiformes > Eurypygidae > Eurypyga > Eurypyga helias. Next base: position 1,153 of record NW_010245105.1, on the reverse strand, counting down.
AAAAAGGGAACCAGCCGCAAGACCCCCCAGTTCCCGTATCCCCCCGATGTGTGGGGTGCTGCTGTGGCTCCCTCACACAGCTCTCCCTGCCGGGGAAGGGTTTCAGAGAGGGGGTGACGGTACAGTGACCATCTCACTTGCAGAGCATGTTCTGATGCTCCCCAGGTCTATACAAACCTCGTGCAGCTTCAGCGCAGCAAAGAACTTAGCATTTTCCGTGATGTTCTTCAGTCTTTTCCTCTCGTAAGCTGACAGCTGTGAGTATCCATCCTACAGCGAGAAAAGCCAGTCACTCCACAGCTACACAGCCCGCAGGAGATGTCCCAGGCTGCTGGGATGCGAGTCGCTGCGCTGACGGCCTAAAATATTGCAGACGGGTGTGATAAACAAACAAAACCCATGGAAGGGGTGATGCCATATCGATAACAAAACGTGATCATACAGATACCAGCTCGGAGGTGAAACTCCTACTCCCAGCATCAATGCTACAAAAGGGTCAGTTCATCAAAATCTTGCCAGAATGAAAACAATACTGAGGTGAATCGATAAATAACCCAAAACTCCAGTAAGACAGCAAACACACCGGCTGGAGCGAGTCCAGAGGAGGCCCCGGAGATGCTCCGAGGGCTGGAGCCCCTCTGCCCTGGGGACAGGCTGGGGGAGTTGGGGGGTTCAGCCTGGAGAAGGGAAGCTCCAGGGAGACCTCAGAGCCCCTTCCAGTGCCTGGGGGGCTACAAGAAAGCTGGGGGGGCTTTTCCCAAGGGCAGGGAATGACAGGACAAGGGGTAATGGGGTTAAATGGAAAGAGGGAGATGGAGATGGGACATCAGGAAGGAATCCTTCCCGCAGAGGGTGGGAGCACTGGGACAGGTTGCCCAGAGAAGCTGTGGATGCCCCATCCCTGGGAGTGTCCAAGGCCAGGCTGGATGAGGCTTGGAGCACCCTGGGCTATGGAAGGTGTCCCTGCTTTGAGGTCCCTTCCCACCCAAACCATCGGGTGATTCTGTGAAATATTACACACCGGTGGAACGCAGCTTTAGGTCGTTTCTCTGTCACAGAGACCGGGAACCCGACAAGTCGCAGGGATGACTTAAATACAAATTTAACATCCACAAAACTTGGGATTGGCATGCCTGTACCCACCCGCCGAACG
>NW_010245104.1:0-2661 GCF_000690775.1 Eurypyga helias | reverse complement strand
GGGGGGAATCCAAAGCAATCACACTTTTTGTGTCAACTTCAAACTTCTCAGGTTTTCCTGACTATGAGTCAAGCAATTCTCTACAATTGTTTACCACATAATGTTTTAAAGTCAGTAAATTTTGAAAACCAAAGATACCCGATCCTGTACGTAGAAAATTCCTAAGCCATTCTAGTAAGCATGCGTTATAATTTGTATCTGAAATGTGTAGCAGGCTAACATTCTCTGCGTAAAGATAATGGATTGTGAACCGAGCAGCCCTGAAACCAGCGTTCCATTTAAATCACCTGTGCTATTGCAGAAGAAAATAAAATACACATCTTCGAGGATCTGGGGGGAGGTTTTTGCTAACCCTAAAATAAGTTGCAGAACATTCCCTTCATTTTCAGACTGTTAGTGCTTATCCATGGCTTAAGTAAGAATACTTACTTTTTTTTTGTCTTCAATTGTGCACATTACAAACAGAGATTAGTGGCCTTTCACTTCAGAGCTGTCAGAGTTAAAGTGACATGAAGCTATTAACATTCTGTTGTAAGTGGCATGAAGCTTCCTCTGAGTTTTCGTCATCAAAAGACCACTAAAACGCTTAGTTTGCACTGTTTTCATGAAGATCATCCATTCCCTTTTCACTTGGATCAGACACTGGCACTGGGCTTCTTCAAAATATTAGAGCTCCTTCACAGCTGCCAGATATTTTACACATCAAAAGGTCAGATTATCCCATATAAATTATACCGTGATACTCTGTGTTTAAGACTTTGAACGCAATGATCAGAAAGTGTCAATCAGATCTATGAGATGACCAGTTAGAAAAGGACATGAATTTAGCCATACATATTCTTGTTGGATTTATATTTCACTACTGCTATAGTACAGCAATAAAAAAAACCCCAAACTCTTCTAAGTACACCATTCTAAATACCAAACAAAATTTGAATACTAGGAGGAAAGATTGCCAGGAATCTAGAGAAAGATTAAGCAAGGAAAAATATGCTGTTTATTCTCTTGTATCTTACTGCTTTTACCTCCTCAGTACTACGTGGTCTCATACCTGTTTTTATACTCCCTGAGAAAAAACATCTTTCATTTACAAAGTTTTGCAGGACAGCCTTCAGAATCTCAGACAGCTGCCTCAGCATATCTTAAAATGGATAAAATTTAACCTGTCTCAGAATCTGCCCATTTTGTAGTAAGCACAAACAACTACTGAAATGTTGTATAGACCTAGGAATAGAGCAAACACACTTAGAGATGTCTGCAACGGGAAAGTTTTTCACCTCTGCAAACTCTGACAGGGAGCATTTTCACTGCTGTGACCATGTCAGGTGAAACTTTTGTCTCACTGAACACACTGCAAGTTTCGATACCAACTTGAGGCAGCACCTCACCAGGTTTTATGATTTGGATATTACATACCACTTTAGATATAAACCTGAGAAATCCTATCCATATACACATCTTTTTCCACTCTTTTTCTTCCTGCCTTTTTACTTATTTCACTCAGTTCTTTCCTTCTTAGAATAAGTTTTCTCCTTTTTTCCTTAAAATTGAGTAGCAAGTGTTTCAGTGTTGCTATGTTTTTTTTTAACAGCTCTCATAAATGCCATATTGTTTTGCTACAGTGTTTTCACTTACAGTAGAGCTAAGGTTTGTGCTTTTAAAAGGCTTAAAAGTGTCAAAGAAACAGTAACTTGACGTATTGGCTTGTAGATATTGTTACTATGAGGACGTGGTAAGATCTGCAATAGCAGATTATTAAAAACTTACAGAAGCAGCATTTCACAGCCCTCTCCCATTCAGGAAATTATGGTTTGGTTACTTGCAGGTACCAGATTTTAGTGACCTTAAGCTATCAATCAGAACCTTTGTTTTCCAATGTCTTCCAATGCTGAATAGATCAGTAACTAGTTTATAACTTTTAACCTGTCTCTAATAAAAATAGATAAAGTCTGAAGATACCTTTATAAAGTACAAACAAGCACACAGTTGGAGGCTTCTCTGTAAAACCAAAAACTCTTTAAATGCAAAGGACTTGACTGTTAGCTGCAGAAATAGTAATGTTTTCCATGCTTACATTGCACTGGTTTGAAGAGCTGGAAAAATGAATTCTACTGAATCTAACAGGAATAGACAGATCTATTCTAGCTATTTAATTCATATAAACCTCTAAGAAGATGCTACCGTACTTTACAAGTGTGGAGAGAGAGAGATGCAGATGAAAATTCAACAGAGAATCTGAGATTAAAACTCAGCCCTTAACATCAATAGGCCACACTAATGGAGAATTTGGATGTTGCTAAGTAATATCTTAAAATATTTTTAAAATAATAAAAAAAAATTGGTGGTGAAGATTGGTGGTGAAGGCAGGATTGCCAAAAAGCAAAGCTAGCAGCCCTTGCTAAGGAATATACAGAACTTTTCATTTTAAATGAAAATTTAAAATGAAATTTCATTTAAATGAAAGAGGTTCAAGCTTTTTACATACCCAGAAACTACTTTTGTAATTTAGAACTATCTCTGTAGGTAGTTGCACTGACATTGGAATCAAGTTTTAAGACTATTTGAAATTATTTCAAATATATTTTAAACTTAAACCCAATTTGAATAAAAATAAAGGAATATATCTGGAAGTTAAAGACCCCCACCTCCCACAAACCTTTT
>NW_010245103.1:13668-30931 GCF_000690775.1 Eurypyga helias | reverse complement strand
AGAGCAGAAATGCTGAAGGCTAAGGCAGGTTACAGTTATTCTGATCAGTCACTCAGTGTCTATTTTACTACTCTTATTTTTCAGAAGGACTCTGATGCAGATGATGCTGTAGAACAGTTATTTCTTGTTGTTGTGGCTATTGATTTTGGCACAACATCCAGTGGCTACGCCTACAGCTTCACCAAGGAACCAGAATGTATTCATGTAATGAGGTAAGGGCTGCAATGCAGCATTTAGTTTTCCATTGTGACAACATCGATTGTCTGCAGTAGCTATAGAAATTTTCTACAGAAGCTTGAAGTGTCTAGATTTGCCCAGTCTTGCAAAAGTGTACACCTTTCTCATGGTTACAATTTTTTGTTGCATCTTATTGTATTCTAATTTACCTTAATAATCACGTGAACATGTCCCTTCTGTGTTATTTTGCTGAGTTTATAAGATGACATGAGTAAAAGAAGCATTTAGAATTTTTTAGGGAGCATTGATAATTATTAAGTCAAGATGCCCTTATGTCAGAGTTTGAGAGAAACTACAGACTTATTAGGGGTCATGGCATTTCCCAGGAGCTGCCCATCTCCTGGAATCATGATTGTACACAGTTGCGTGTAGAGTGCTTAGTTGCTTGCACTAAGAAACTGATACTTCATTTGGCTGATAAAAGCTTTTTAGCATTGAATTTAAATCAAAGCCTTGATAATGAACCAATGATACTGGGAAATAAAGCAATCAAAAAGCATGAATGTGAGAATCAAGGTTTGATGGGAAATATATTCTGTATTATATGTATGTGAGGGACAGATTTTAGATGCTATTATGTAGGGAACTTTTTTTTTTTAATTCTTGATAAATTCAACACAGTATAAATTTATGCATATTAATTAAAGTGTCTTTAAATAACTATATTGGAACAAGACCAAGATATAATTTCAGACATAAACAAGGTATGTATGAAAGGCTTAGTCATTGAAGTTCTTCTAAACAAAGCTGCTGTTTCTGTTTTAGCACTGTAATACTGAGAACAAAAGGGCAAGAAGACTAACTTGCTGAAGTCCAGTGTGATATGTTGTAATTTTTTTCTAAACAAAGATGCTAGCTGAATGCATCTCTCTAAATCTCAGCAGGCAGTATTGATTGTGCAGTCAGCCTACATAGCTGGTTTGTATACAGTCCATCCTGTTTCAAAGATCTGACACAACTGGGGGATGTGAAATACTGTCTAATGGGAAGTGAATTTTGGAATGATATTAGGCAATCCAGTTGCAAAGATACCTACCATTTTCAGTACAGACAAGTAGTGCTTCAAGGCCTTTTCTGGATCCCATTCACCTGTTGTCTTGCAAACAGCAAAGGAAGCTAGCTGTGTGGTGCTAGGAGTCGAAGGACAGGCCATGTGTTGCTGTCTCAGCCAGGTTACACGGCTGTGGAGTCAGAATCCATGTATATCAATTCTGGTTCTCTACTGACAGCAAATAATGAAATTCCTTGAAGTTGGCCGAAATAAGGGAAGACGTCTCTGAATCTGTACCTGAGCAAGCCTAAATCCCATATACTGTGTTGGTCTGTTAGTCTCTATGGAGATTTTACGATGTGAATTCTCTTCTGTTTCTAGGGAAGTCCTTTAAGCCCTTTGGACTCAAAATTTTACCTCAGGACCTGATTTTGCCATTGGGTTCACACAATGCTGCAGTAAATTACAGACTAGATTCTTCTTCCAGGGCACTGGACTTCCTGCTGTTTATCACTGGGATGTTGAAATCCAGTTGCTGTTTGGCCAACTGAGAGTATATTCCATATCTTGACTGACATTTTACTGCCTATTTGCCAAAACACCATGTTTAGTTCCTTATGCAATAACGGTGGCATGACTGTGATTTCAGACGTGTGTGGGTATTATATGAGATACCAATGTAAAAAGAAATGAAATAAATTAATTCATATACTTCCAACCAGAAGGAACAAATGTACTGGGGTTGGGGAAATGTATTTTACATTTCCAAAAGGTATTCCAAAACACGGGAAATATTTTAATGCCAAGAATGATTTTTTTTTTTAAATTATTTTTATTTTAATAAATATTGCTGCCAGGGAAGGACTTTGGGGAAGATTTAGCTGAAACTGACTTATGAAACAATGTAAATCATATTTTTATATATGTATAACTAAATACACATGAAATGGTGAAATTCTATGAAGAGAGTGATATAGATATCAAAATAAGGCTTCAGTAGTTCAGAAGGTATTAAGAGGTTCAAACTCTGTATATAAGTAGGTTTATGTGTAGGATAATTTACAAGTATTTCAGCAGAGTAAATGTAACTTCCCGCCCGCACTCGAGAATGTTTACATTAAAATAAAGCATACCAATGATGCGTGGTCCTCTTTGCTTCCTAACATTCCTTTTTCCACCTTCCCTCCTTAGTGCTGATCCTTTCCAGACATTTAGATTTCTGACTGCCTTTTAACAAAGCTGCTTTTCTGTAAATGTCCCAGTGCAGGGTAAGATGGGTTTAATTACCAAGGCCTCCTTTGGAAAAGAGTGAACACACAAGGCTTTAGTACCACACTTGGCTGTAGTGTCAGCAAAGTCATGATTCTAGTTGTGTAATTAGTAGACAAAGTCATGGTTTTGACTTTGCGTGTTTGTTTCCTGTGGTGTCCAGTACTAAAACCAATGAATTTATAAGTAACAAAGTTCTTTAAGCACACGCTTCACTTTAAATGAGTGAGTAGCCTCGCTTACTTCAGTAGACTAAAGTATGTGTTCAGGGTTGGGCATGTGCTTCTAGATGATCAGTGAATGACTTTACCTTGATCGCATAACATTAGTTACTGTTTTATCAATTTTAGGTAATACTTGACACCTCTCAACTCTTACTAGTTCCCCACTACTTCTGTAAAGATAGTTGTGGTTACTTTCAGGCTCTGTTACAATGAGTGCTGTTTTCTGATACCTTCACACTGTGAGTAAATGCTTATGGACAGCCTGGCCATGAGTACAGCACACACTTCGGCGTGCACGGTGGTGTCAGAGCCATAATGAAAGACAGTTCCATGCTGTAGAATGAGTTAAATATGTCTCCTTTGACGGGAATACATGAGGTCTTACACAGTTTTGAAAAACTCCTATTGATGTATGTGCACTTACATGAAGTTATAAATGTTTCAACTGCTGGTTAAATAGCAACAACCTGAATGTAAGTATTTCACAAATGAAGAAAAGGAAATGGAAAAACGCATGTGACTATGAAGCAAATTACAGCCTGTCTCTGGAAGGAGGGAGAAAGTGGTCTTTTTTCAGCGTAACTTTACTTCAACCTTTAGATTTTCCTTTTGCTTCTCTTCCCTGTTGGATTGTGATTCTTGGCAGACACTGCCTTTCTTCTGCATACACACTCCTGGCGGCATTCGGCTACATTTTGATGACCCTACTGCTTCGTTTCCTTGACTGTTATGCTGCAGCTCTGGATCAAATTCTCATCACTCTGCACGGATCACTCTCTCTGTTAGCCAGATTCGTGTGTAACGAAGGGCATTTCTCTAACCTTAGTATAACCTTGTGATTCTTTCCACACAAACTTCCCTGTTGTCTCTATTTTCACTTTTAATATACAGACAGATCCTCTGTGGCTGTAAACGGGTCTGTGCTGCTCTGTTGAGCTGCTCTACTTTATATCAGCCTAGGAACTGCTCTCATATGTCCATATTGAGGCAGGAATCTACCTGGGTTCTGCTTGATTAGATTTTTAGCTCTGACCTGGCTCTGACCACATGCATTTAGAGTACTGCTGGTTTGTACTAGGGCATGCTCTTAATTGGCATTTCTTTTTTGTCTGAGCGGTCCAGTCTGGAGTTACCATGCACATGTTTTTGACTGCGGCTGCTTGCCTCTGGAAAAGATGTCACAGAGGAGTATTTTTAAAGCTCTGATAGTAAAGTAAAGTAAATGGTAAAGTCAGATTTCCCTTTTTGTTTCCTTACTGCTCTTTCTGTGACGGAACAGTAGTACAGGCTGAGAACTTTAGAACATGCTGAGCAATTACTGTGTCTAGTTTCCATCAGAAGCTCATCAGGAAGTGACCATCCAGTTCTCCAGGTGGCTTTGAAAAAGTCTGAGCATCAGTTCATCTTCATTTAAACCGCATCTTTAGCGTACTTATTCCGGAAAGAGAAAACGCACCTAGCCGTCAAGACAAATAAAGAAGTATTGTTATTAGCCATGTCCTATTTATGGAATTTCCCACCGGTGACTCAGAATAAATCATTAATGATTCCAAGCAAAAATGATACCAGTCTGTCTCCTCTCTGCTTGCAGCGGGTGTGTGGGATTTCACATTCTGGTGAAATAGGCAGTGTTTTCTGTTCACGGGCCGTGGATCCCATATGGTTGCTGTAACACCTACTCAAAGCTTTTGGAGCTGACCAAGTAGCTCGGGGCTGAGCAATGGGGCTAGAGAGGTTTAGGAGAATTTTTCCAAGTGGATGAAGGTGGAAAACATTCCACTTCTCATCATGTTATTTCTGCTCTCAGAGCAGTGGAATTACCCTCTACTGTGGTAAATTCATAGATGTGACTCCCTGCCGTTGCTGCTGTGGTGCAAAAAAGGGCAGATTTTGCAGTTTGACCTTGTTGGATGATCTGAAGGGTTCCTGGCACTTCAGAAGAACCTGTTCCTTGTTACAATTGCCAAGTATTAACCCCTCAGATTGTAGCTTTCCATGTCAGTTTTCTGCCTTGGTCCAGAGGTCAATTAATTTTCAGTTGGCTCTGCTGTTTCTGCAAGTGAAGTGGAAAAGAAGATTTTTTTTTTCTACATAATCTTTCTATGTCTCATAAACAAGTACCGCAGAACAAGGCAATCTTTTTGTGCTTCGGAACAAGGTTTTGGCAGTAGTATATTATGAAAGTGTGTTTTGCTATCTTCAGAAGAAAGCAATCCACATGTGGTTTAATAATGAATGCAGTTGCCCATGTAATCTTAGCCTGACTCCTGTTTGAGCTGCATTATGATTGTGTCTGATGGCATAAAGCAGATTTTCCACTGACGCCTTGGTAAGAAAATGTTTTCTGGTAAGTGTTTGTTTTCACATGCTGAAAGTACTTGTATATGGGGAGAGGAGGAACAGTAACGCGAGTTTCTTGTTCTTCTGTTCTGCTTTTTTTGTGATGGAGAAATGAGGAGAAGACAAGAATGCTTACGGTCAGACCTTGTAGTCTCGCTATGTGTCTGTCCCCTGTCCCCCCAGTTCCTCCTGCATTTAATGTTTTTTCCATATTTGATGTTCTTACTTATTTCTTTATCCATTCTTTGAAAGCCTAGTGTTGCTTTTGCCTTAATACCTTTGTGCTTCTTGGGTCTTCCTGAAGATACCTTCACAATCTTTATGAGCTAGTTTTATTCACCGTTTTAATGGATGGTGGTGAGGGAAATGTTTTGGTGCCTATAAGATACTTGTGGGTTGGGGGACTCCGCTTTGTTTTTGACAGATAAAAATTTTTACAACATTCTTGACACTTGAAACAGAAAATCCATCAACTTCGGGTGAGTAGAAAGTGCAACATAGAGAGCTCAACATCTGCAGATATGTCTTCAGAGTTTCTGGTGTCCAGGAAATCAGGCACATGAAGAGGTGTTGGTTGAAGTGGCTTTTCTCGCTCCCGAGAGCATTCTGTGACAGAAGCAGGGATTTAATCAATTCACTGTAGCGGTGTTCAGCTGACTTAGACAGGTCCTGAATTCAAACTGGGGGAAAATAGCCCGTACAAGTAAGCATTCATGGAGTCTGATTGATGGCTGTGTAGGCCATTTTGAGGATTTGGGTTTTCTTTCATCACATTCTTGGCTAATTACTTGAAAATCTTTTTTTTTCAATGTTTATTACATATGTATGTTTAGTTTGAAAATGTAAGTGTACTACTGTTTCCTTGTGTATGCCTTATTTCAGGGAACCTATATCCTTATCAAAGACAGTACAATTATACAACTAACTGCAAAATTTGTTGAATTGTCTGAAATTAAAATTACAGTCCTCTTTTTTTTTTTTTGGATGTGAATAAAAGCACTTGGTTTTGGTATTATAAGGATTGAAATTAGTATCTTTGGAGGGGAAAACGGTGTGTACAATCTGTCACCAGATTATTTTCTCATGATATACTGATTTTCCTGCTGCTCTGAACATTAGTATCACTTACTGAGGCTGTTTCACTTGTTGGATAGACGATGGGAAGGTGGAGATCCCGGTGTATCCAATCAGAAGACACCAACTACTATCCTCCTAACACCAGAGAGAAAGTTTCATAGCTTTGGGTATGCAGCAAGAGACTTCTACCATGACTTGGATCCCACTGAATCAAAGCATTGGCTGTATTTTGAAAAGTTTAAGATGAAGCTACATACCACCGGTGTAAGTAATAGCTGATTCGCTTGGATAATTATGCATTTGCTACTCATATTATCTTCCTGTGGGCAGTACTAGATATTTGCCTGAAGTTTATCAGGCAAATGTGAACAGCTCTATTTCTAAGTGTAGAGAGTAAATAAAATAAACTCTTCAGTTAACAACATGATTCGTTTTGCTTCTCACTGCATTTGGCAACGGTATTTTGCCAGCCTTCTTTCTAGAAGTTCAATATCTGCTTTGCTTATGTCTTCATGTCCTAATTTTGCTGGGTGAAATCCATATGTCTAGGGAAGTTGGTTTGTTCTATAAATTTACTCAGAAAGCTGAAATAGAATATAAGAGCCATACTCAACTCTAGCTCAGAAGAGCAAATTTACCCAGAGTTTATTATCAAAACTGCAAGTACAAATCATGTTGTTAATTTGACATTATTCCTACTGATTATATTTTTGTCTTTAAGCTGTTCTAGAGTTCTGGGACTTGGCCAGTACTTTCTGTATTGAGGTGTTTTCTGATTCCATGTTAGTGGGAAGCCAAAAATCTATGCTCTTAACTTGGATTAATTGCACTTAATTAAATTGCAGCTTTGTTGCAATTAATTTACAGATACGTTTATTGTAATTATTTAATATTTAGTCCATATTTCTCTCTCTGTCTGCAGCCATCTGTAGATGTGGTAAGTGTTTAAAAACAAAGTCTAAAATAAGCAGCAAATGTCATGCTTCAGGAAATGCAAGTGATGAGTTAGATCCTCTTCAGAACAACTTTGTCACTTTTTCCTAACCAGGTGGATAATGAAGAATTCCTTTTCCTCAAGCAGTGGGAGTTAATTTCGTGTTTACCTCTTCCTTTTAATAACTTCCAGTTATTTTCTTTCATCTAGAATCTTACCATGGAGACAGACCTGACAGCTGCAAATGGCAAAAAAGTCAAAGCACTTGAGATATTTGCTTACGCTCTGCAGTTCTTTAAGGAACAGGCATTAAAGGTAGGGTAATGCTTCCTTATCTAGATTTTCTGTATTTATAACTGGTATAAATGTGAGCTTAACACTTCTAACCTTGCCAAGCTTTGACCTCAGTGGTATTTGATGTAAACAAAGCAAGGCAGCTGTAGAAACTGTAGGCAGTCTGTGGAGTCTAGAGAGCTCACAATAGCCTGAAGTGATTTCCCCTCACACAGGGGAAACTTGATTCAATAACAGTAAGTATATCACTGTGAGACAGTGCGCTGAATATTTTCTTACTGGCTTCAATATTTTTTAATGCTTTTTCTCCCCCCACTCACCCCCACCCCCGAAGAAATGTTGATTTGAAAACCAAATTTAAAAGTGCAGGAGCTGAAGCTCAGGAATTGAAGACCCAAGACTGGGTCTTGTCTTCATCCCCTACGCTTCTGCTGCTGGGATGGTGGATTGTTCTGTGCTTGTGCAAGGTTCTCTCTCTTGTTAAAGAGTTGGCACTGTGAAACACAACAGGATGGGCACTTACTGATGTCTCCTGCCCCAGCCTGACTTTGTATTCACTGACTTTGCAAAGGGACGTCGGATGAGCTGGATTTAATTTGTAAACGTCTGTACAAAGATGACCTGCTGAGGTGTACAAGCCAGTTAACCTAGTGGAAACTCTGTGATTGTGCCATTGCAGTGGTCTGTGCGGGCTACTTGATTGCTCTGAGAAGTTGGGTGTATTAGCCTATGTGAAATTCTGCACCAGCACAGGTATATAGCCTCCATGATCCAAACCAACTTAGCTACATGCACACAACACTCCTTTATTCTGTTTTACACAGTTAAACTGTAGCACGTGTGCCAAAGAGCTGCGATTAGGCTATGGTATTTTGGCCCTGTGCTGACCCTTTGCAGGAGTGAATTTCATGTTGTTGCGCTGTGAGATGTTATTCAGTTGCCCTGATCCTGAATGCATGCTTATGCAGAAAATCTAACAAACATTAGGGAGAACCAGAAAGTAAGACAGACATCTGTTAGGGTTTATTTTGTAAATTCATACTGTGTTCTGTTGTACTGCCTCCATTGATGTTGCTTTCCCTCCCCCCCTTTATTCCCACTCCCCTCCCCACACTGTGGCTCATGTTGGTAGGGAAAATGCATTTTATTTTCTATTTCCCATTTGAAGTGTTACAATACTCATGTTTTGTAATGATGTTCTTGGGTCACAAGTTTGTTTTTTGTATTCTTCTGTGAGATACATGTCCCCAGTAAACAGTTTTTGAGATTTAAAATCTCATGTAAACAGTTAAATGTGACTTAAGTACACATTGGCTTCAAATGTACCACTGGAACGTCAGCGTAAGCATAGCAGTTGCTGGGTCAGATCAGAATCCTCCTTCAGGCAAGCATTGTTTAAAATAGCAATGTTGTTAAAAAACTAACCTACTTTTTGGAATGAATTTAATTTATTCTCTGTGAGATCTCAGTCTATTGTTTATGGCTAGAGAGAAATAATCCTATCATTACAACTCAAAGATTTGGGGTTGATTGTGGAGTCACAGACTTGAGTCTGTGCATAGTCTGGGGAAATTTTTAGTGAATATGAATGCTGTTTGGTACAATCCCATACATTTGCTGTGTTTCCTGTACAGGGCTACATCCTTCCCTGATGTTAATAAATAAATCCCTGTGATTTGTGAGTGCATGCTGAAACTAATTACACAAGTGATGTAAATGAACTGTTACTTTGGACTATAATTCGTCCATTCCTAGTGCCCTGTGCAGTATAAAGGTACTACTTTTCTAGCATAGATTTTTGAACTGCAGCATAGCTAAACAAACACAACACCTTGGCACAGCACATGCAGAAACATAATTTTTTTTTTTTTACATTCTAAAGGCTCGTTGTTCACCTTTCTGAACCTTTCCCTGTTTGGATGGAAATTTAGATAGGACATATGGTAGGGACATTTTACTTGGAACCTTTCCCAAAACATGTCAGTATATCACCTAATTTGCAAATGCAATACAGACTTTCCTCTTTATAAGGGAAAAAAAAAAAAAAAGAGGATAATAAAAAAACTAAACTAGTGTTGAATGTTTGCTTGAAGCAAAGTTTTCAAGGAGCAGTCATTATTTTAAAGGGTTTAACTGTAACTTCCCCTTGTTAACCGAGTTGTAAAAATTTGATTTAAAGGTAAGTCATGTATAAAGAAGTCATTGAAAAATCCAGATTGTAAAACATAACGTTCATCAGTGATACCTCAAATATTTTTCTGCCTGTTAATCCAGATGCAAGTGTGAATTCTTCAAGCTAACAGCAAATCCCACACTGTGATTAAGAATGTACATATATGTTCCGTAATATTTAGCAGTGCATAAACTGCTTTTGGAAAAATGGTAACTCTTCTACTTCATGTTAAGGAATAGACTTTTCTATAGGCCTCCTTGAGAAGGCATTGACCCTAATCCCAGTTTTTGGCACTGTAAAGCATTTCTTGACAGGTTGGCAATAATTCTGATTTGTAGCATAGATGTAATAGGAAAAAAGAAAACAAAAGGGAAAGTTACTGTTACTGGAACCAGTAGAAGATAATGTTTTCTTACAAAATTAACACCCATCATTTTGCATTAACCTCTATTTCCTTTTTATTTAGGAGCTCAGTGACCAAGGAGGCTCAGATTTTGAAAACACTGAAGTAAGATGGGTCATTACAGTGCCTGCTATTTGGAAGCAGCCTGCAAAGCAGTTTATGAGACAAGCTGCCTACAAGGTAAGATTGCAGGCTGAACGTGGAAATGCCCCTTTAAAGCCCTAGCTGATAGGCTAAATGATCAACGGTATTTGGGGCAGTTAGCTCTAGCACAAGCTGCATAAAAATGGTCTAGAAAAGAGTTGGACTAGACGAATTGAAAGAGATGCTCACCTCTACCAAGCAATAGCTCTGTCATATGTATTCGCCTCTTAAATGCCTTTTTCTTTCTATTTACTTTTATATATTGCTGTCCCTCCCTGCAGACTGATGTTTTAGTCATCCTGTATGCTGTATTCTTGCTGAATTCAGTGCACGTGGAACAGATGCAGTTTTGAGACCCAAGGGAAAGCTGATTTTAAAATAGTGGACACAGTTTGTTTTGTTGTTTTCTTTAGGTCATCAGACTTTCAAAGTTTAAAAAAAAAAAAAGCCAAGAGCCTCCTCAGTGGGACTTTTTTTCCAGTTCCTATTTTCCCACAGTAGGAATGAAAGGACTGTGAAGTAGATAGTCTGGATAGAAAATTGAATTCAAATGTTATTTTCACCAGCAAGAGGTTTATCTGCATTTAACCTTTTCCCCCTAGCCCCCCAAATACGTGCACTCTCCATACGCATGCCCTTTATTTCAAATGCACTTTGCGTCTCTGATACACAATAGGTACACGTTCTTCTTTTCATCAGGATCTTCATTTTCCATTTTGTTTTATTTAGTGTGGGTCAGAGACTTGCGTAACCCATTGGCAGCAGCTGTGCCATGCACAGTTTGTAAAATATCTAGCAGTCGTGAGTAATTCGCAGAGTGCTCCTGGGAAGCACCCAGATTTTTTCTAACTCTGTTTCTAACTATCTCTAATGTTGAGCAACGTTTTTCTTAACAGTCTTTATTGTGGGATTGCTAATGCTAGTGCCAGAAGCAAAACACTCTTAAAGTTCTGATGGAAGGACACGGTTGTAGGTAAATCTGAAACACTAGAGACCCATTCATTATCTTTGTATATTGTTGTCTGCCTGCTGTCTGTGTGCATGTGTGCTCGTGAACCGGGAGCTGTGTAAGGAGCAGGGCAGGGTAAGGTAGACCTCTTGGCGTTTCTCATTTGTGGCACAATGGAATGTTGTTAATTAGTGTCTGTGTCTGTGGTTGTGTCTGTGATTGTGTATTTTATCGGCAAGCTTGGTAAATAGCGAGGACTGACAAGGCTTTTAACTCGGGGTATGTGATCAATTGCAGGAAAACATAAGAGTTTAGGGAAATAATTGATGTTTACTTGACACACGGTTGATTTGTTTTTAAACTAATGGGGATGAAGAAAGAAGTGCAGAAAATGGAGAGCTCTGCATTGCCGTTCAGTCTTTTATTCCTACTGGTGGATCCAATGTGTCCCTCAAACCAGTATCTGCAGCTGGATCAGAAGTTGCAGCCCTTGGTGGTGGAATGTGCAAGCATCATGAACATGAGAGCTTGTCGTAAGAGTAATTAGGGCATTGAGTAGAGAAAGGTGAAAAGGCAGTGGTAGAAACTTTGTTGCTGGAAACAAACTGAGGTACAACCACCTGTCTAAGATGAGAGTTAAGTGGTGGGAAATGTTAATGAGCTGTGGAAATTTGAATAATCTGTGTCAAGTGACCTAGCGCTGAGAGAACAAAAATACTAATGGCTTCAGTCATTGGATCACAATGTAAAGCCCAGCCTTTCCGCAATGGTTAAGTAGTTGCCTGGGCAAAGCTTAATAGTGCATGGAATTAGTAAAGTCCAGTAAGGAGTGTTGTAGATCTCCTTCTGCGCTCAAGATCCATCAACTTTTGTACAGCCTGCAGTCTCAGTGCAACTCTGACATCGCCTCATTTCCATCTTGCCTTAAACAAAACATTGCTAACCTGGAACTCTTAATCTGCCCAAGGGTTCTTGTGCTCCCTTCCAGCTTTCCAGCTGCTTTCTCATTTGAATGAGTAATCTGGGTGTTCCCTTCAGCTCACAGTTCTTCCTCTCTCTTTCCACCCAGCCTATCAAAATCCTGCTAATTCTGTCTGCATGACAGCTTTTCCTGTCTGTATGTGCTGCTGAGCTTCCATCAATGCTGTCATGCATTTTGCATCTCCGTTACTGCAACAACATTTCCTTGGCTTTGGCAACTGCAATCTGGCCTGTTTTTATCTCTTTCTGCCGCTAAAGGGTTTTGTAACCTCATGTTTGATGGGAAATCAACCTACACTTGATTCCTTCATCTGTGTCATCTCAGACATAAGCTTGCACGTCCTGGACATGAACATCTGTAATGCTAACTCATTTTCCTCCTCTGAAACCCTCTCTAAAATGCAGGTTTTTTTCACGCCCACAAACACTTGACTGTGATTGATCTACTGATACATTAAAACTGCTCCTCATTGCAGCTTACTGTTTCCCTGCCTGCCCATGTGTATTAATCTATTGTGCTTTTTGTATCCTTAACTCTCTTTATACTTGAGTTGTTTCCTCTTTGAAGCAGGTATTTGTTTATTCTCATTTGTCTTGCTTTCTGGGGCCTCCTGAGGGACTAAGCTGTAGAGAGCTGCATGTCTTTACAGCTTCACTTTGCTTCAATAAAAATTGCTCTCTTCCTG
Organism: Eurypyga helias; assembly: GCF_000690775.1. NCBI lineage: Eukaryota > Metazoa > Chordata > Aves > Eurypygiformes > Eurypygidae > Eurypyga > Eurypyga helias. The sequence continues at coordinate 18,229 of NW_010245103.1, read as the reverse complement.
AATAACAGTTCACAGATGCTTCTTCCTGTCCCTCATACTTAACTCCTGTGTGTCCAGAGATAGTTTTAAAGCTGTGTGGCACTTGTTGTGGTCTGGTGACACTTGGAGAAAGCTCTGTGACATAAGCAGAGTGTCATCTCTGTACGACCCATGTTGAATTAAGTTTCCTGTCCCAAGGGATGTCTGCTGGGATTAGTGTGCACTGCATCTGTGGTCGTTACATCCTGAATAATGACTCTTGGGATGCATCAGTCAGGTTTCTAGTTCTCCCCCTCAGTGAAAGTTAAGGCATCATAAATAGTGTTAACTCTCCTTGCTTCTGTGTCCTAGTTGTTCTGTTTCATATTCTTTGCTCTGATGGAGTTCTGTCAGAAGTGCTGCATTTACTACTCTTAGGAGGAATCCCATTCTCATGAATAACTCTCATCATGAGAATAAATTCAAATTGCTGATACATTTCTTATTTTGGAGATCTTGGCAGAGTGGTACGTTTGGACAGCATGTGGGAGGACTCCATCCCATTCACATGGGTAGGACCTGCCCATATCCTTGCCCTTGCAGAAGCAGCTGAATGCAACCTGCACCGGGCCTGAGGTTTAGACCCCAGCATGGAAAGCTGGCTTAGGTGTGGAGGCAAGCCACTTCCTGCTTGTGAGCATGGCCTGGCACTTAGAGCCTCATCAGAGTGATGTGTGGACATGGACACAAATCCAGGATCCATCTCTGTCATCTGAGTTTGGACTAAGACAAGCAAATTCAGTGGTTTGTTAGTGTTGTATTACTGATGACAAAAAAAAAAAGCGCGTATGTGGCCACTAATGGAATGGTGAAACTCTAAATAAAAGTATCCAAGACCATTTGTGTCTTGTCCATTGGATCTAGGTAGGTGTGAATAGTTGGTGCAGTCTTAACAGCACTTTGCTGTCTTAATGTGTTACTATGAGCAGCACTTTTAATCCCTTATCCAAATGAAATTCAGGCACTGTAGGCTGTTTATTAGAAGAACACATGATCCGATATTCTTGGCAGAGTGTTTCTTTTCAGTAAAGGCATTCTTCCAGCTCATCTTTCAATACACACTCTTAGGGCACACTAAGTGCAGAGCAGAATCTGCAGGCTGGAATTCCTTGAACAGGCCAAGAGGAATAAGGTTTTAAGGAAGAGTTTCGAGTGTGACAGGAGTATGGATACCAAATGCCCTCAGGGCAGAGTGAAGGAAAGATAGTGCATTTTCATAAGCTTTCCCAAAATATTCGGTAAGCTTACAAACATCAGTCAGCTGGTCTGCTTAGAGATATTGAGGATTCCTTATTTTACTATGAACTGTTGATTTTGAAATGGGGTTCTAGAGATCTGAAATAAATTTATCTTTCAGTTACAAATAGCAAATAAAATAATATGCATAGTAAGCTCGTATAAATAAACAGTGGCAGTCTAGGATGAAGCATGTGAGCCTGGAATTCCAGAGGCTTTTTTTAACCAGCTCTTATGCTGAATATTTATTAATGTTTTCACATCTGTATCGTCATGGAATGCTCATGATGAGAATTATTTAACACGCTGTGTTCCAGGGTTACATTATGTTACATTACATTGATCAGTACTAGCCTGCTCTGTAGAAACCTTCAGAGAAAAATACACAGATTCGGTGAAAGAGTAATGTGACAGTGCATAAAATCCCTTGTTAAAAACGTGATGTGAGGTATGTTTGATTTTTAGAGATGACTAGAGACACTTACCCAGATTGATATCTGTGAAGCTGAGCTACACATATTCCTTTAAGTATTTTCTTTGCTACATAAAACACACACAGCTGAAATTTATTTGTCTAGGCACAGTGTAACAGCCATCTGCAATGAACTACATAAAAAATCAATGACGTTCAGGCATAAGCAGCACCGGGAAGCTGGTGATTTCTTTGAAACAGGACTTGTTAGAGGAGGCAGACGAGGCAGAAGTGTGCTAATGCATCAACCGTTCTGATTATTTATAGCTTCTGGGGTTCTCTTGAGTACCTGCTTTTGCTTTTGTGATATTAAGATATTTTTAATCATAAGAATAAACATTTTAATTAAGTGATATGTTAGGGAGGATTCTGCATCTTGTAGCTGTGTATTAGGAGAGGATAACTAATTGAGGTGCAAAGATTACAGAGTGGGAACTCAGCACAGTGGGAAATGTGTAGTAATTGATCTCTGTTTACACATTTTAATTACCCAGCCAAGTTCACATGAAAGCAGAGGCAGCTGACAAAGCCATCTACTAATCCAGTTCTGTACATTTCTGTTTGTCCTTTCTGTGGCACAAGTTGGAATATTTGGAGGCTTTCTTTTTATATTGCTAAGCAAGTAAAAGAGGTTTTCATAGCATTCTAGGTAAGAGCAGGTAGGTGGATCTGTGCCTGTCTTAAAGCCATGGACTATGTTTCTCAGGAGCTAGAAATTGCCTAAAAGGGTACTGGAACCAACAGAAATAGCCCAAAATTAGAATATTCCCTCTGCCTGGCAGAAAGGCTGTGCTAGATGGGGTTTTCCAGACAAAAGAAAAAAACGACAGTTGAAAAGTCTTTAAATTACAATTTGAGTGAGGGAGTGATAGAAGTCCAGAAACAAATAGAAATCGGTGTGGACAAGGTCTAAAATTGGTGGGTAGGATTTTTTGTAATACGTTCACAGAAAGGCCAATGAAGAACTATAATGGATCGGTCTAAAAGGCACCTGAGGTGCCTGTATTCAGTTGCAAAGAGAGAAAAGAAATTGAAGCTGAAAGTAGAACTACAGTGAAAAATATTAAAGCAAAATCAGAATGCCCAAGGTACAAAATAAGAAGCAGCTAACAGAAAATAGCAAGCATATAGTTTTGTCAGTGCAACTGCTCTCAGTCAGGGCCACTTGTCTCTTTAATAAAAGCAGCCTGAGCCATAGGACCTACAATGAGGATATTTTGAAACAAAGGGAAAGAAAGGGAGAGCCTGAGAAACTAGAAGGCTACTTAAAGAGGAAGAGAAGCTTTTCTGCGGTGGTAACTGGTGCATGCCCATAGTACAAAAAGCATTTCTAGAATAACATAACATGAAAAATTGAAAAGCTAATGAGAATTTAATGGCTTCATTTTTCTAATGCACACTAGTCATAAAACTTGCAACTAATGTCCTCCTGTACCTTGGGGGATATAATGTAATGCAGCAAAAAATCCTTGGTAATGCCACTTAGAGCTAAGCTTGCATTTCCTGCACAAATGTGATCCGTGGCCACAGGAACTTGGGAGTGGGCTGCAGCAACATCACCCTAGTGGGAATACAGCCTCAGTGCCACTATGGTCCCATTTACCATCAACCTGTCAGCAAACATAAACTCTCCCTTAACGTGTTATGGTTCAGTCTCTTTGGTCTCATAAATACAAGAAATCCTTTTCTCTCTCATGTTGAGTCAGAAAACTTGTGCCTTGCCTGTGTGTAGCAAGAAATTATCTTTTTTTCTTGTCAGTGGCTCACAAAAGCTTTTTGAGGAATAGGCACAGGTAAACTGCAGAACCTTCTTCATGCACTGTACACAAAAGCGATTTTAATGCTGCTCCATGATTGGTAGCCAATGGTCATAATTCAGGTATTTCCTTCCTTACGTTCCACTTTGCTTCCTCAAGGCCTGCTCATCAGCACATGCTACAATACTAATTTCCAAACCATTCTGCTCAGACATCTGCTCTTGGCTTCACCCATCTCACTGTTACAAGCTGCGAGTGGCTTCTCTGCAAGCTACAGGGCTCTCCCTTAGAAAAGTGAAGTATTATTGGAAAATGACATTTTTCGATTTAAGATAGCAAGAGGAATAATCCTGTCATCAGGCCCCAAAGTAGTACTTCTATATCTCTGTTTCAGTCTGAAAAAGCAGTCACTTCTAGAAATTCTGTTCCAGTGGGCGTCTTCTAAAGGCAGTGGAGAACAGACACCCCTACTTGAAGGTATGTAAGCCCTCATTTTCTGTCTTAAGGACACAGAATCTTTTCCTCTGGGAGAGATTTAGGGCAGACTGCCACACAGTGCAAAATGGCAAATGAATTTTCACACCACTCTTCCCAGCAGTTAGCAAAAGGCAGCTGAAATGTTTTTAATGCCTTGGTTTGCTTTGCTCACATGCATGGCTCTGGCTTTACCTTTTAAACTGTCTTTATCTCAACCCACGAGTGTTCTCGCTTTTACTCCTGATTGCCTCCCCCATCCCACTGTGGGGGATTGAGCGAGTGGCTGCGTGGGGCTGAGTTGCTGGCTGGAGTTAAACCATGACACAGGCAAACAGGCTCTGTGACTGCACCCGAAAGCATTTGGAGAGCAGCGTGTGTGGAGTTTTGGATGCTGTCTTGGGCTGCTGGGAGATGTGGCAGCCCTTGCCCATCTCTGCACAGTTCTTGAAAACAGATGTGACCTCTCAGCGAGCCAACACCGCTGCTGCAGATCTGAGCCCAAGCTCATGAGCTTCCTGAAGTATGTTCATGAAGGGGGGAGTCAAAGACTGAAGGGTAAAACAGGCAGTGGCATGCGCCAGTTCCTCCTGACCCTCCCACA
>NW_010245103.1:0-13609 GCF_000690775.1 Eurypyga helias | reverse complement strand
CCTGTGCTTTATCTCTTTGATCACCTTTGCCAAGACAGATCACTGATCCTTTCCTTCCACACTACCCTCAGGTCCACAGGGCCCTTTAAAACCCTGAAATCATCTCCATGGGAAGTCCAGTCTTTTCCTTTGAGAAGAAAACAAATGACCAACAGTCGTCAAAAAAATCAAAGATGTTTTCTTTCAATGAAAGCATAACTTTAGAAGAAACAGCTTGTACACATTTCTGGGTGATTTGCTCATCTTCTGCATGGGCAGTCTGACAGTTGCAAAATAGTTCAAGATTGTCCCATAGGTCTTTTTTTTTTCTTTTGAGTCCTAGAACAAGTGTGATAGTTTTGGGGTAGGATGATGCTCCCCTGTCAGAGCTGTTACAGTACAGTTTTAAATTATAAATTTCCACAGGTTTTTGAACTAAGATAAACCAGTTAAAGGACTACTGACTACAGGAGGAGGGTGACGTTTTGGGAGGCTTGGCCTTTATTGTCAGCATTGTTGTTTTCAGCAAGAAGACGCATTTGCCTCAACATTTGGACTAGAAGTTTAATCTTAATCCTTAGAACACCTATCTAGTGAATACTGTACGCAATATTCTGCAATTCTGTTAGTGTCACATATGGGAATTCAACAATATTTCCAGTTCTCTGTGTCCTCATTGCTCCTACTGCCCAGGAGAGTTTCATGTTTCCCCAGCTAATATTTCACAGAGCTCAGGACCCCTTGAGATTATCTGCTTCTCTTCCTCCTCTACATCCCATTATGCATTTTATGAGTTTCAAAGGTTTGTATTATATCCTATGTTTAGTAAACTTTATTGGTTTATAAATTAAAAAAGGGAAATTATAATACAAAATCCAGAAGATCAAATGAGTATGGGTTTTAATAATAGAATCAAACAGTGCTCACAGTCCCAAAGAATTCCAAGTTCAGGTTGAGAATAAAAATAATAGATTATAAAAATAATGTATACAATATAAAGCATAGAAATGCACAGGTAAAACAATCTATAGTCTTAGCTGGTTAAGGAACCCAGGAAAAATAAATTGAGGCAGTCTGACCGTGCTTAGCAGAGACATTTATCTCAATAAGACAGCTTAGCCATCTAAACCAATTAGTTCATCTAATCAGTGACCACGCAAAGGCAGCAGTTCTGACTGTAGCCAAAGCAGCTCCGCAAAAATCATTATTCAGAGTGTGCTGAAAGTAAAAGTCACACTTCAGTACAGTTCCAGGTGCCACATTTATCTTCTTGCTTTTCAGAATGGGATAGTACCATCATTCCTATACAGCCATTAGGATGGAGCAGTGGTACAGGCTGTAATTCATTTGTTATCGTAGGAGGACCTTTATCGATAGGTTAGTAAACAGAAATGAAGTATCAAATGGATTTTTCTTTGGTCTACACCAGCTTGCTAAGCAGCATGATGAGGTATATGTATGATGGATAGCCAGCTTGATTATTTGGAGTCCAAGCACCCCCCCATTCAAAAAAAAAAATCAGCAATAGCTCCATTGTAAACCTTGGTATTGAGTTGGATACTCAGAAATTAATGCATTTATTTAGTGCATTGTTTCACTAAGTTTGGTCTAAGTGACTTGCAAAATATTATATGCAAAGCTTGTAGCAGAGCTGAATGCAAATAATTGAGCTTCAAGTCCATGTCTGCTATTTGTATTGTCATCCTTTGTGATCATTTTTTCTCTACAACAAAATATAGGAATATGAATTAATTAGGAACTTAATTTCCCTCTCTGACAAGACACTGGACTGAGGCAGATTTTTTCTTTTGGTGCAGATTGTATTAGTGTTGTGAACTCAACTTGTGCATCCTTGATGCATTAAACTAATTGATTCCCCTATATTGAATCACTTTTTAAAGTGACTGAAGGCTGATGATTCAGGCCAAATAACTGCTTAGGAGTGTTGTTCTTTACATTTTCAAATTTTAAAAGTCTAGCTTTCAGAATAAAAAAAGTGTACTGTGACAAACGTTTCTGTTGATCCCCAAGACGTTTAAAATGAAAGTTCTAATTGCGAAGATGACTGAACTCCATATGGAAACCCGTGAGGCCCTAAATAACTGCAGGCTTGTTACAGCGGGTCTGGGACTGCTGTCATACTGCCAGACATGATGGGCTGCCTCTGGCTGATACAGACATGGACTTGACATGGCATTCACCAAGACAAGGAATGAGAAAGTCTGTGGGTCTTTGGCATTTGGGAAAGGTTCCTACCAGCTACCAAAAAGCAACCAGCTGCAATACGTGGCTGTTGCCCCTTGCATCTCCTGGCAAGACTGAGAAAAGTTGTGTCCTATCTTTCCAACTGCTGGCAGCTATTCGACTGTTCCTTGGCCTCCTCTTTACCAGACTAAACAAACCCGCTCCCTCTGTCCCTCCTTACAGACCGTGTTCTCCAGCAGCTCTCCTTGAACCCTCTCTGCTTTCTCCATGTCTGTCTTGAACTGAGGGGTGCAAAAGTGTTTCATTGATAACCTTTACAGAGCTCATTCTGTCCCTTACTCATGGAAATTAGCAGGCATGAATACTTCACTGAGACATCACAAGGAAGTAAGTGCTGTAGTAGAGGTCTGTAAGTGATTCTAGTGGTTTCTTTGGAATTAGCAATAATAATAATAGTTTACACAATGATTACATATTTTTATCCCAACTTTTTGAAGTTGGTGTCCAAGAGTTCCTTCCACCATAAAATTAAGTCTAATTATAAATAAAACGCTAATCTAAACCTCTCACCCCTTCAGCATCTACATTCATGCACAAACTCTTAAATGGGGAGTAGTGTTGCTATTAACTGGAATTAATTTATATCTTGTCTGGTGAAGTTCACCCAACCAGCTATATGGGTGAGGTACTTCTTTATCATCTATCCTGATTTTCTGCAGGTTAGAGGGTTTCACCTAAAACTCCCTTTACAGAGGTTCATAGCTTGTGAGCTCTGCCTTTTAAGTGTGAGCAGCAGTTAAGTTCAGCCTTGTGTGAAGGCTGTAGGAAGGCTGTGAGTTTCTGGGGTTAGTCACTTTGTATGAACTTCTGGTCTGGGCAAGTCCTGGGAATGCAAAAAGCACTGCAAGGCCAACACTTTGGTATTTTAACAGCATATATAAATATATAGTAACAGTATCTACTTTATCATGGCAGAAGGGAAGATATATGGGGTCTCAAACAGAGGTCTCAGCGTAATCCCAAAATGCTAAGGGCAATTTAAAGGCTGATTTTTGCACGGAGGTTCATCCTTCTATGTCTTTCATGTTACTTAATCACTAATCCTAGTGCAAAGTGAATAAATGAAAACTACTGTAGGGGTCTCTTAACTTCCAGTTTTGTGTCCCCTCCATTAAACTGACGTTTTTTCCCCTTTTCATCTTTCATAATTTATATGTCCCTTGTCTGCAAGATGAAGTTACTACTATTCTACCATAGCCTGAGTTTTCATTTATGCTCTCTCAAGCAGTTTTCTCATAGAGAAATGGGTATCTTTGTCCTGTCTCTTGACTGTACAAATGGGGCAGCTGACACCGAAGGAATTCTGCAGCATTTCACGATGCTCTCACATGTGAAATGCAAAATAGCAGAGGCACCTGATCAGGACAGGATGAAGGATAGTCTGTGTCACACATGATTGTAGCTCAACAGGCAATAATAGTGTGAAAATGTATGCGTTTGTGAGTATCTATTGTGTATATGCGTGTACATATAGCAAATTTGTTTAAGAGAAAGCAAAAGGGTCTTGGTTCTGTAAAGCAAAAAGTGCCTCTGTGACATTGTAGGTGTCAGATCTTTGTAGGATCAACCACCACCCAAACATTGTGTTGAGTGGATTTAAAAAACAAAGAAAAAAGTCAGACCTTAATTCTCAGTTTTCATCTAGGCTCTTAAATGCTGAGGACGACGTTTTGAAAGGAGGGGAGCACTCAGCAGCAATTCCTCTTCCCTTTGGCAAATGCGCAGCCTTTTGGCTGTGGGCACTAAGAGGAATCTGGGTGCCTTGAAAATCCTGTTTGTTTTGTGGCTGTTGAGCAATTTTAAGAATCTGTCTTTGAACAGATAAGTGGGCTGAGATAAATGAGCTGCCCGACCTCACTCTCTTGTATTTATTTGCCATACTGCACTGCGGTGCTCTTCATCACTCTGAAGTCTAATGGCAAAGCATCGGGGTGTGTGGCGGCCCAGTGATTTTCAGACATTTTTTTGTGAAGGCTGCTGAAGTTTCGAGGCTGAAGACCTGGTGAAACTCCACGCGCTGTGCTTTTCAGGCAGTTTTGCGATACCCGCTAGCCCCACGCCCTGCCTACCCAGCTCCCCCTTATGCGCCTCTGTGGGATAATGCTGAGAGCCTTTTCCCATGTTGCTCATCTCCTTTCCTGGCATGCTCTGCCTCTGTAATTAGATCTCGGTCGTTTATTTGTGACATCCCAGTTTGATGCCATAGAACTGGAGAAAGTGCTAGCTAGTGAAAAAGGAGTAGGATTAGAGAAGAGCTCACTTACCCAGGCACTAAGTGGATGGTGTTATCGTGAATCCCTTAACACAATGAACTGATTAGTTTAAACAACGTACGTTCCACAAGGCACTTAATTTCCAACTGTTGTTTTGTGTTGCCTTGATTCAGTCACACAATACTTTCCTCATGCGGGCTGTGTGGTGCTTAACTTGCAGTCATGGCTTTCCTATTGTTACTAATTAAAACAAATATCTTGGAAAATAGAAAAATGTTGACGTTAATTCACAGCTTCTGGGTTTTTTTGGCTGAATGATGTCCTGCAGAGCTTCATTTCCTAATGAACCACATCATCTTTATGGAGCTGTTTAATGGAATCCAACTTTTAAATTTTATCTCTAGTGCCTACACATGTGGTCTAAATGGTAAAACAGGTCTAAATGGTTCTTCCTACCACCCAGGAGAGTGGATCATTACACTCCTCTGGCCTGCAGCATTGCTTTAGAAGTGACGAAAGCAATATGGTTGGTTTGGTGGAGAACGGGGACCCAAGGCTGTGATGGAGCTCTCCCTGCAGCTTCTGCGTGTGCTACGTGTCACACGCAGAAATTGGAGCTTGCTGTTTGGCAAAGAGCGTTTGGCTGGACACTGACCTGGAGTTCTGGGGTTGTGGAGGGAATTCCTGCTTTATCGTGGGTTCCTGTGCCTAGCCTAGACCTTTCGTCTCTGTGCCTTGTTTTTTCCAACTTTCTGATGAGGGTAATTCCTCTCTTGCACATGTTTATCTGTTCAGTCTATTTATGCTACAGTTTTGTATCTGGGAATGTCTTATTAATTGTGAATGCGGTGCCTACAGCACTGACACAGCGCTGAATCACATCTTAGATGGCTACAAAATTTATCAAAGCTGTAAATCAGCATTCATCCAATCAGACCTCATTCTTAGTTTGTTTCTCTTTCTGAAAGACCAGATTTAATTGCCATAGAAGTAATAAAGTATATTACTCTATACATTGTTTAAAAAATGTTTCCCTTTAGTGGCTTTCAATGCATAAAGGACAAAGGCACTAGTGTATGTAATTTACAGGTAGGTAAGGAGTACAGAGCCTGCCAGGATCATCTCACTGGTTAGTACTGCAACAGAAAGTAAAATCCACTTCTCCTGAGTGTAAGCACAGTTTTTACCAGAGAAAAAGCACTTTTAAAAAATTTGTGAGTATATGTTGGAATAATTTACTTATTCCATTTGGCCCTGGAAGGGATACAGCAAATGTTACTAAATGGGTCTCAATCAGATTATTTTCTCTAGTTCAGAGAACTGGCCTGAACTACTCCCTGGACCAAAGGGATGAAGGGGTCAGAGTGGCCTCTGCAGTCCTCTTGCAGTGGGGAAGACCTCCATTCTGCAAGTTAATGTGAGTGTTAGGAGTGAAGTGCACTCAGCTGCAGCTTGATCTGCCCCTGACTCCAGATTCTAGTGAAATAGGAGTCAAGATCCAACTGCTTGCACAGATCTGATTAATCCTATAACTGTGTAGTGTTCCTTCGTACGTCCATTATTTCCAGTATGTACTGACTCTTAACCATTTTTCTTTTACTTCTTGGACCTTTTTGAGAGGCTGTGTTGAGGTTCATATATATTTTCACCATATTTTTTCCATAAGGGAGATGCTGATGTTATAATATTAAGTACAGCTGCATCTTAACACAGACAGAAAAGCCTCAACCTGTTAACATAGCACTGAGATGCAAGAACCACCTGAATCCAGTCCTATGTAAGTGTGGGGTAAAATGCACCTCATCTTTGTTTAATGTTTTCATCTCCCCAGCCATCTCATGCTGCAGAACATTATTAAGGCAGCTTCCTCCGCTATTGGTCTTCTCAGAGTCTGCCTATGTGGGGTGGGTTTGGCCCCGTGAACTGTGGCTTCCCCTCCTAGCTTGGCAGGGTAGAGTTGTGTAGGGGCCGGCCCGCAGCTTCAGTCGGGTTTGACAGCCATGCTGTAGGCTGTTCTTCCTCCACACAACCTCAGGGACATAGAGGTCTAATTATTATACATGCAAACTTAACATAAATACTTTCCTTTTGGAATGTTCTTGGGAAGTCTGCACAAGACAGGGCAGTGGTTTGATCATCACTGTTGTGCCCCCCAGTGAAGTTTCATTCTGCAGGTTTGGCCCTTTTTAATGATATATCCTAAGCTAGACCTAGGCAGTGACCTTGTGAAAGTGTGTGTGCCTGTCTGTGTTATTGCCCAGCGTAGATGGAAGGGCAGAAGATTCAAGAATGATTGAAGATGTGCTGCTGCAGGCAGGAAAGCATGGTTATGTGTCCCCAGACAATGGGAAAAGCTGCAGTGTGGCTGAGAGCAGCTTTCAGAGATGGGAACTTTTCCTCTAGGCATACCTCATGGCTTTCACTGCCTTTTAAAAAGGCTCAAACTGCATGGAATATTCAACTGTAACACTGTGTTTAAGGCCATACACATTACAATACTTACAAAAATAAAATAAATGTGCATTGCTTTTTTCATTGTGCATCATGGGATGTGAGGCTGGGTTTTAAAAGTAGCAACTTTTAACCTGCAGTAATGATGATTCTGCATATGGAGTGAGTGAACATCGTGTAGTTCTCTGGAAGTGCTCAGACTGCTATACTGAGCTTCAGTCCAGACCTTGGTATTTGCTAATGATGAATTAGTCTAACACTTGGCAGCTGATACTGTTCAGGGAATCAAGAATGTATTTGTGGTCAGCTGTGGCTCTCATCTGGTGACACATTTTTGGCTATAAAAACAGAGCTGGTGTGCCAGGGTGGGAATTCACCTGCATCTGGATGGTAAAGTTATTTGCGCTCCGGTATGTGAGGCTTTGAAGCACTTTGGGGTTTGCTGTCGACGATGCATCTTGGCGAATGAACAGCACTGCACTGGCTCACAGGCCCATTTTACTGGAGTGAGTGAAAATCTGGGAGTTCTCCTGTCAAAGTGTGAAATCCTAGTCCTCAGGCATATGAGCAAAGTGAGGTTGGGGCACGCTTTTAAAGTGGTTCTTTTCATAATATTCTTTGCTTCTTCCAGGTATATAAATGCAGCAATGAACTGCAAATAAAGTAATTTTTAAGAACATTCTGGTGCCCAAAGGATTTTTGTAATGTCATGATGGGTTTTCCATGCTTGCATTTTTGGGAAAACCACTCTCTGCTTCCCTCATGGTTCATAAGTGATGACTGGGGTATACTGCTAGTGAGTATAACAGGAGAAAGAAAATCTCCTAAGCAGACTAGGGTCAAGACGTGGCTCTGTTATAAGGTCTGCTATAAGCTGCCCTAGGCAAAAGCACCGTGATGCATTGGTCCCACTGCCAGACTATCTATATAATGTTGAATTCCAAGACACCGTTTAGATCAGTCCTGTTCAAGCCTGTAAATTGTGAATCTCTGTTCTCAGTTACAGTAGTACTTGGGCAGCAGTGGGCAAGGATGCAGGGTGAGTCAGATAGGAAGGAACAAATGTAAAATACTGCGAGTTCCCAAACTTCTACAGTTAATATTTTTAACGAATGCATCACTGTTTCTCTGTGGTGACTGCCTGCTGTTCTCACTCCTCCTTCCCTGCACACTCAATACTCTTCTCCCATCTGTCCCTTTGTCTTTGGCTGCAGCAATGGGACAGAGGTTCTGACTCCTAAGTCTTCATCTTCTCAGCTTGTATTAAAGCAACCTCATTGCTCCATTCCTCCCTGGCAGTATGTATGTGTTCACGTTTCATCCTCATCTCCCCTTCCCCCATTCTCTCTGTGCTGCGTATAGACTTATATATGTACAGTAATGTGCTATCTAAGTAGAAATACTACATACACAAGGTATGAAACAGAGTCAGTATCGATGCGTATGTATAAATATGTATATGGTGGATGCATAGTACCTTTCACAGTACAAGATTCTTTGCGTGGTCTTTTTATGATGTGAAGTAACAGAATCTTCATTGTAACTGGCCCTTCAAACTCTGTAAGGAAAGCTTTTTAACAAAAAAACCCCACCATTTTCTTCAGGAAATTCTGTTAGGATCAGCTGTGCTTTGAACTGTTAAAAACTGTCATTTCTGTTGAATGTTTTCCTCAGGACATATTTTGAGTATGTTAAAATAATATCTAGAGAGAAAAAGTAGCAGGAATAGCATCTGCTGTACTTGGAGGGTCTGAGAACATGGACCCGAGTCCATCCGCTGCAGGTCACTGCCTTCCTCTCCTGACGTGCAGGCTGCGATGTGAAAAGTTCATGGTACAGACTGCTGCTGGAGGAGGGGAGGAAGCAAATGTTGTTGTTAATGGTTTACTGTTTTCTTTTAGCAGAACCAGCCTTGGAAACTAGTACCAAAATCCCCCCTAGAACAGATGACACTGCCATTAATACAATCTTTCCCCCCTCAAGTTAGGAAATACCAGTGCATTCCCTGTGTGTGCAACTCAGTTCTTGCTTCCTCTGCAAATATTCTAGGATGTAGCCTTTGGTTTTAATGTACTTAGCAACAAACTATTTTTTCCCTAAAGTATAATTTTCTCTTCGAGTGCATAGGTTGGACACATGAATTGCTCTGTCTGTGCTACTGACATATGCGCAGTACATGGAGCAGCCTGAACATGCCAAGTTCATCCACATTGCTGGATATTAAAAAAAACCCCATGTTTGCTTCTCAGATTCAGAGCTCTGAAAACTGCAGGAGGGTAGTGGGGAGCTCTTTGTTCTCCATACCCTTACTGGATAGGGCCAGAAGTGCTGGCCTTTAAATTGCAGCAGGCAAGATTCAGATTAGGCTTTTAGGTAAAACTTTTCAAAGGCAAAGACAGTAAAGGGCTGAGACAGTTCGTGTGCAAAGACCATACATTTTTTGAATTCTTTAGCAGATTAGATAAATATCTGTCACAGACCAAGTATCGATTCATATCTTAAATGTTGCCCTTTCCAATGCAACAAATTAGAGCTTTGTGTGTAGAAGAGCTCAGCTGGAGATAAGTGATGTTGAAGGGAGCTGGCATGAAACCAGCCCTGCTTGTGCCTAGTACATCTGGGCTGGTTGGAGGAAAGGCTGGGTTTATACTACGGCACGATGCAAGGACTTCATCTTCATCCCCAGTGCCGCTCCAGAGCTTTATCTAAGCCTGTGCCTGCCAACATGCTTGCATGCAAGTGGTGTGATGGCAGGAGAGTCTGGCTTGGACCTGGTTGATAGTATTTTTATATTTTTTAGGGTTACTTGGACTGCTGTAAATCTGCATTTTCCAAATTTTGAAAGTTTGGTTGCAAACATTCTTTTCAGTGTATATATATACACATACTTTAGTATGTGCTGCCACATAGCTGGCAAGGTTTGATATTCTGTGGTATTTGCACAGCATTCTCCTTCCCAGACAGTTCCACTAATTTCAGGTCATGCTGTTGAGTCCGGATGAAGGTTTTGCCCAACAGCAATAAAGGACACAAAGTGTCCATAATCCCAATCATGAGGTGTGCTTTTAGAAATAATGACCAATTACGATTAGTTTAACCATTATTTTCTTAGTTTGGAACTTATTTGTTGTTGTTTTTCCTTTTTTTGTTACCAACAATAAGGAGGATGCTTTGTATAAAGATCTATTTATGTCATATATTAAGATAATGTAATATGAGTCAGTAAATGTGAAGGACAATTTTATGTCTCCAAGTCTTACCCCAGTATTGCTTTTTGAACAAGCTTTACTCCAAGTTTCTAGCTGCAGGTGTATACTAGTTAGCAATGCCCACTGCCCACAGTGTAACTGTATGAAGGAAGACAAATTCCAGTCCAGGTCCGCAGTCTTTCCATGTGAATCTGCCTTCTTTTAGGGATACTCTGGAGCCACCACAGTGTGTGTGTATGTATTGAAGTGAAGGTTTGCTGGAAGACTGACCACGAAAGCAGAAAAATGTTCATACTAGTGTTCACTTGCTAGCATGCCTTAACGCCAAGGCACTTCACTGAAAAACAATAGCAGGTCAACCAAAATTTGTGCAGAAAGAATTGAAAGACACTGTTATGTATTCTAACAGAAAATCGGACAGTAGGAAGAAGTACAGGAGAAAAGAAATGAAAACACAATTTTGTCAACTGCTCTCTGATATATTTCTCTAAGCCCAGCTCTGAGAGTGATGGATTTACTTCAGAACTTGTGGCTTCTTGAAAATCTGTGTGTCTGGAGGCTGAAAATCCAGAAAGAAAAGAGAAAGAACGGCAAATGTTAATTTTCATAACGTGGGATTATTTTTAGGCCCGTTCTCATTACATTTTAGGGAACCTGCCCTATTGTATTTTGAGTCCTTGAATATCCTGAGGATTTTGAAGATGTTACAAAAGTGAATGTGCTTAAAAGCAATGGATTTTGAAATAGAAAATATGGTTTTTAAGTCACAAGTTGCATTACTGGCAAAGTGAATCGTATACTACTAGTAAGCTACATGGTGTGGGGAGTCCATTTTGGCAAGGACTGTGTATCAGGGATATAAAGACAGTCATACATAAAATATTGTTGTGGGGAGGAGAGGCCAAAGGTATTCCCTCATTTCTTAAAGGAGGCAGGGCTGCCTCTTAGCATGCAGATTCATGGCGTAATTAGGAGTTAGGTTTTGGGCCATTCATTACAGGTTTCAAAATGACTTTCTCCACCTGTCACGCACCCAGCTGCTCAGTTAGACACAGCATGGTAAGTGCATGCATACTCCCCTGTCACAGCCTGTGAAGTTGTGCTATACGTTGTGGGCAGGACGATTCAAGACCTTTAGCCCATGGCAGCAGCTCCTTTGCGTGTTGAACTCGGAGGGCTGACCTAACTGAAACCGTGAGCTGGGGAAAGGCTTGGTCACTTGCTGAAAAGGGTCTGCTAGGTTGTGACAATTCCCACGCCACTTCTCTGATCGATTCTCTCTCACAGGCAGGAATGGCATCCCCTGAAAATCCGGAGCAGTTGATCATTGCCCTGGAACCCGAGGCTGCCTCCATCTACTGCCGAAAGCTCCGCCTGCACCAGATGATAGACCTGAGTAGTAGGGCGCCTGTCAATGGTTATAGCCCAAGTGACACTATTGGAACTGGATTTACACAGGGTACTACTTCTATTAACTCACTTCTTTAGATTCTTATGCCTAAGTTGGCTTTGTTCACGAGGGCTGTTTTCTTGCCATTTCTCTTTGTCTCTGCTCTCTTGAAAAGTTTCAGGCTAGCTTCAATTTGCTTTATAAACCGTTTCACTGTTTACTGTAATGAGACTAGTTTAGGCATTGATCCACCAGACATGTTTGCATGCACTTGAATTTTAGCACGCAGATAACTTTACTGCCTTGCCTTTATTGGGATGTTGTGGGAGTCTAATATTTTCACAACAGTATTTTTTAAAGCTGATAATTCATGTTGAATCATTTTAAAATATTTTTTTTTTTAAATTATGTGTTTGATTAGCTGCATAATTGAAGCAGTGTTAAATAATTGGATCTGCAATGAGACTTTCAGTCTGAGGTGTTCCAGAGTTTTGGCAGATGCTTTATGATGTCATCTTTATGAAATATCATTAATTAATTTCAACACTCAGAGAATACATGGTATTAGAATATAGTAAAGAATTTATGTGCTCACAGGCACGAGCTATAAATACAGCACTTCTGATTTCCTGACCTGGGATCTGTTCCTAACGTCAGTGTTTGGAGACTGACTGACAATGAGGGACAGAGGTTGGACCACAGTGTAAGTTACTGCCCGGAAAATCCTTCGTCACCAAAAATTTTTGAGCTTGGTATCGTACCTGAGATTGGAGGACAACAGGAGAGGGGGGGAAAAAAAAAAGGGAAACCGAAGCAGCAGTAAGATGTGATTACTGCACAATGCAGATTTCCCATCTGTGTGAATTGTAACAGTTGCACCACTATCTGTGGTAGTATGCCAATCTATCCCAGAAGGAATTTTTCAGAAGAATCTGTGTTTTATCATATTTACTAGGTCAAATCAGTACAGACAAAGGGACGATTAAGCTGGTAAAGCTATTCCTGTACTCACTGGAGGGTATTTTTTTTCAGTTAGGCTGAGTCATTACATCATTCTCTCAAATCCGTGCCTCTCCTAGGCAGCACTTGTCAGATGCGTTCAGTGTTACGGAGGCCCACACATAGCACAGGACACAATCCATTTTCAGGACACAGTCCCTTCAGGGGCCCCTTGGCTTCTGTCCCCCTGGTCCTGGACCATTCCAGTTCCATGTGATTCTACATGAACTTTTTTTTTTCAGGCTACACATGGATTTGCCTCTGGGGAAATAATAAAAGAAGGGAGTTTCTCTGGTTAAGGTTTTGAAGCTGGGCGGAATCTGGCAGATCATGGATTTCTGCTAGCGGGTTTTTTCTTGGATGGGGGTACCATTCTCCTTCTTAACTTTGTATGGTAAAGGTTATTAGGGATGAGAAAAGTTCCATGTCAAAGTTAATGAAAACAAAGTTTGGAGTGAATTAATTTGGGGTTAGAATTAAAATTTCATAAAGGCATGGCAGGGCCCCAAGACAAGCTGAGAACAGATTAAGGAGGAAAACCCTTGAAATATAAACAGAGAGAAGCACTCCGAGGACCGTAGTATTGCTGTGAATCAAAATAAGAATTTCTCTGTTTGTAGTAGCTAGGATAACCGCACTTCAGTCGTGGTTAAAGACTGGCTCCTTGTGCTCGCTTCTGGCCCGCAGACGTGAATGAAAGGGCTCCCATTGACTTCTGTGGGCTGTGAGTCGGGCCCTTGCTCGGTCCCAAGCGCTTGTTCTGTCAGCGTGGGAGCTCTCGCCGTGTGCCGCTGGGCCAGCATGGCCGTCCGGCTCTTTCTGGCGATAGGCACTATAGAAACGAGAAGCAAAATGCATTCAGTGATTTGCACGCCAGTATCTTCAGAACGAACGGTGTTTTCATGCCTCACAGGGTGCCTCTCTGTAGCGTCTCTGAGACGTGCCTCGAGGCCAGCGAAGGTTACGCAGGGAGTGATTTTTGTTTTACATCATTCAGTCGTAGAGATTGATTTAGAAGCATAATAGCAAAGGCTCTCAGGACTGAAGACAATACAATTCAAGACACCGTGCCCGTGGCTTGAATCATAGAATCACAGAACGGT
>NW_010245102.1:0-1282 GCF_000690775.1 Eurypyga helias | reverse complement strand
GGGGCTCCGCTGTGTCCCCCCGGGGTGCTCCGCCTGGCACAGGGGTGCTCACCCCCGGGCAGGACGGAGTGAAGGGGGCCCTGAAGAAGGTGCAGACAGCAGGTGCAGTGCTGGGGGGATGTGGGAAGCGCTGGGACCCCCGAGCAGCCCTAACGTGTCCCCACAACAGGGTGCAGATGCTGAGGTCCAGGGGGACACCCTGGCTGGGAGACCCGCAGTTCGGAAAGCGCACGGTGGAAGCAGCAGGGAGCTTTGGAGGTGGCAGCGAGCCATTCCCACCCCGTCCTTCATGCTGTGATGCACACAGCGGGCTGTGGGGCCTGGGGTCACACCCTGGATGACAGGGCGCTCCAATGTGCTGCCGTAATGCTTCCCAAGAAATGCTGGCTCTGGACCCTGCAACAAGACCTCACGGTGAAGTGCCAGAGGAGTTGGCATGGGACAAAGCCCCATGGCTGGGTTTTGTGGTGTGACACTTGCACCCGGTCACCAGAGTCCCCATGGTGCCATATCACAGGGGTGGAAGTGGTTGGTCCGTGTCACGGCCAAGCCAGGACTCAGGGTGTGAGGGACACGGTGCTCAGCAGCACCGAGGGATGCCCGGTCCTGGGGACAGTGGCAGTGGCTGGCAGACCTGCTGTGTGCAGGTACGGCATCCACCATGGACATGGCATCCACCACAGCCGTGGATGTGGCGTCAGTCATGGCCACAGGCATGGCACGGGCATGGAAACCCCCTCAGCCATGGGCACGGCGGTGGCATCCACCACAGGCACAGATGTGGCCACCACCACCATCACACATGTGCCACCGCTGCTTCCTCCCGCATGCATGTAGTGACAGGACAAGGGGTAACGGGTTTAAATTGAAAGTGGGGAGGTTTAGATTGGATATCAGGAAGAAGTTCTTCCCAGAGAGGGTGAGGAGGCACTGGGACAGGTTGCCCAGAGAAGCTGTGGATGCCCCATCCCTGGAAGTGTCCAAGGCCAGGCTGGATGAGGCTTGGAGCAACCTGGTCTAGTGGAAGGTGTCGCTGCCCATGGCAGGGGGTTGGAACTGGATGGGCTTTAAGGTCCCTTCCAACCCAAACCGTTCTATGATTCTATGCCCCCCACCCTCACAGCTGGGTTCTCCAGGGGGCACCATGGCCCCCAAACCCATAATTAAACTATTTAGGCATGGCTGAAGAGCATGGTTTGAACCCACACCCATCCCAAAGCCCGGGGCTGAGCCGAGGGCGCAGGGACGCTGCCGGGCCAGTGGCAGAGGGGCTCCCCAAAGC
>NW_010245101.1:0-4512 GCF_000690775.1 Eurypyga helias | reverse complement strand
AGCCCGGGGGAGCGGGCTTGGGGTTCCCGTCCCGCTCAGGCCCTGTCCCCCCTCCATCCCCTGCAGAGCTGGCCAGGATGTACAAAAACGAAGGGAACGAGTACTTCAGGGAGAAGGACTACAGGAAGGCCGTCATCGCCTACACCGAGGGGCTGAAGAAGAAGTGCGAGGACGCAGAGCTGAACGCCGTGCTGCACACAAACCGAGGGGCCGCACAGTTTTACCTGGGTAAGGAGACGTGCCCCGTCCTGCCACAGACAGGGCCGGGAAGGGGGCTCTGCGCTGGAGTTGTTCGTCCTCCCCATTGGGGGTTTTCTTTTCCTTTACTTGTTTTGTGATACAGCATACTGAGTAGCTCATGAGAAAATGACACCTTGAGCTCTGAAGACCTGCCTCACTTCAGAGCACGGCTGTGTGCAGGGTTTGTGCTTTGTTTATTGCAGCTATGACCTGCTGCTCAAGCTGTGGCTCCAGGAGAGGGCAAAGTCTCAGTGGGTTTTGGTGCTGAACAGATTGACAGGGTGATTGGAACTACAGAAGGATGCCTTGGCCTCAAAAACCCATTGAAGCAACACATTCCGTTGCTCTGTCCTGGCCGTGTCCTCCTCAAGCTACCACCCATCCTACCAACAGCATCTGTGCAGCAGGGAAGGTGGTGTTGGCCTTTCCATGCTGTTGTGTGTTGCAGCTGGGAGATGGTTTGCTCACAGTCATGACACCGACCTCTCACCTGTATGATTGATTCCTGTCCTTTCACTCCTTGCTGTTTGCTCTTTCTTCCTCCACTCACCTCACAGTGATTTTAAGAACTGTGAATTACAGATTCTCATTTTGTCACCTTGGGATCTGGTTGGATTTTAAATATAAATGAAAGGTTCTGAGCAGTTTTGCTTGCTTTATAGGTAACTACCGTTCTGCTCTCAATGATGCCATCCAAGCAACAAAGATAAAGCCCACCCATCTCAAAGCCATCATAAGAGGTAAGAGTTAAAGCACGTGTTGCTGCGTGGAATGCAAGGAACATGGTTTCAAAGCAGCTTTGCAAGTGTTAGTTTTACTTATTGTGCTGTTACTGTTGCAAGTCCCAGAACAGACTGTTGTTAGATGTTGCTTTGTTTCTCTGGGTGTTTCTGTGTGTTAAATAACAGTGTTTATAAACCTTAAATTACTGTGAGTGGGCATCATACTTCGTTTCCAGACAGCATTCCTTTCAGAAAAGTGAAGCGGTTACTGTAGGAGATCTCTCATTTTGTTATCGCTGTTTCTCCCCAAAACAGAGCTCTGCGTTTTGCTTTGGATTTTCAGTCAAAACTACCATTTTGTTCTTTGCTCTTCAGCTTCTATATCCATCAAAGAGACATCGGACCTGTTTCTGCAGAGCACAGCATAAATTTTGCTGTTCTCCACAATACCAGCTTTTGGGGGTTGGGGTTTTTTTTTCCCCCAACGTTTCTTACTCCGTGGAAATCGCCGTGGGGGTTGGTTTTTTTTTCCCCCCAACATTTCTCACTCTGTGGAAATTGCCACTTTATTTTTCCTTATGAAACAAATACTGAAATGTTAATTATAATGGTAACATTTTGCTCGTAACAGACACTTCTAGCATCATTCTGCGGATTTCTGTGACTAGATGAGGAAATTATACAGGAACTGCTGAAATATTTTCCATGTTCTTCTCAGCCGACCTCCTGGAAGTCTAGACGTGAACATGACCACGCAAGGGAATAGCGTGTGCTGCTGCTCATGCCTCTTGAGAGCTGCAGGGCCCGCGCTGTCTTTGTAAACACCACTTTGTGTAGTAGCTGTATACTGACTCCACAAGTAAAGACTTAAAATCTTAATCCTTCCAGGAGCTCTCTGTCACATGGAGCTAAGGAATTTCTCTGGAGCAATAGCGTGGTGTGAGGAGGGCTTGCAAATCGATTCGAAAGAGAAAAAGCTTCTGGAACTGAGAGCTAAAGCTGACAAATTAAAGGTAATTGTTAAGGCTGTGTAGCTTCTACAATGCTTTGTGCCAAGAAGCACTTTGGGATTTGCTTGCCGAGTGCTCCATACGAGTTTCTCTGCAGCAGCATATCCCCAGACAGAACTGAGTGGTGGTTCTGTGTAGCCTGTGCTCTGGCGATGCGTGGTGGAAAGAGCTGGAGGGGACACTGCTGGAGATCTGAACTGGTTTCTCCACTCGTTGGCAGGGGAGAGCGGTGATGGGCAGTGGCTTGCTGTGCGTGACCGTGGTGCAACCTTTTCTTACATGTAGCGAGCTGAGGAGCGGGATGCACGGAAAGCAAAGGTGATGGAGAGGAAAGAACAGTGCCAAAAGGAAAACTTGCTTGCGGCCATAAAGGTGAGTCAGCAGTGGGGTTTGGGTTGGTTTGAAGAGCTCTCACGGTTGTTCTCACCTGTGGGCTTTTGAGGGCTAGAGCCAGAAGATTGAGTTAAACCCATGGTTCTCCTCTGTGTGACTCTAGCTCCAGCTCTCCCTGTTTTGGGTCACAACTAACCCAGGTGTTAGGAGGTAGAGCGAGCATCCAAGAGGATGCACTAGGTTAAAATATTATGAGCCGTTATATAAAATTTGACCTCCTCTTCTGCAGTTGTCTTTCTAAGGTGACAAAGAGGATGCTTTTTTCAGTTCTCTGAAAGAGTAGATGCTTGCAGGGGCTGGTGTATGCACCCGGCTAGGTCCCAAAGAACAGGATTCCAGACGCATCCCTTTCCTTGTATTTTCTCAGGCTCTTCTCTCAGCGTACAGGTTCCTCTGGATTCCCACCTCTCCTCATCCATTTGGAGAGTCTGGGTGTCCAGCTTCTTACCCACTGTACCTGTTTGATTTTTGGTTCTTTGGGGTTTTTTTCCCCTTCCTCCCCTCCAGGAAAGAAATATCAAGCTGGTTCTTGAGCCTTCAAATGAAGAAGAGGAAATATCCGATGGCCTGGCTGAGATATCCTTAGACGGGTTCCAGTCTGACAGTGTCACGGGTGCCAAAGTGCACTTAGATTCTGATGGCAGCCTGAACTGGCCTGTCCTCTTCCTGTACCCTGAGCACGAGCAGACAGATTTCATTGCGGCCTTTCACGAGAACTCCCGGTAAGCACACCGTCAGCAGCGTTCTTGCATAACGGAGGTGAGAACAGACAGCGAGTGAAACACTGCTATGCTAACCGAGTAGCTCTGCATTTCTGATCTCATCGCTGACCCTGCTTTTGTGCAGGAGGTTGTGCTAGATGACCTCCCGAGGTCCTTGCAACCTGAATTATTCTGTGATTTACGAGTGCCACTTGAAAATATGAAGGCCAAAATTTCCATGTTACATAAATGTGTAGCATAGAGAAACACATCGAATCCAGCCAGTGTGATTAAGGGGGCTTGCGGTGCCATCTTAGACTGTTTTGAAACCCTCCAAATATGGGGTCTCAGAAAGAGGCTTAAAACTAAAAATTATAAAGATGTCCCAAAAGGGACCTCTCGTAACCACCAGTGGCCCCACAGTTTCCTTAGGGCTTGCATCAGGCCTGACTGAAGGGTTGCAGACCTTTCACACTGGTAAGGTGGGAATTCCACTTTTCTTCATGTTAACTTGAGTTTCTGATCTTGCAGTATTCAACAAACTTGGAATTTGTAATTTCTTTTTTGGGGAAATACATATTCCTCAGATCTACTACTCAGTTTAGGGCTTAAAATTACAGTGCAAGCTGATGAGTGAAGTTGTGGTTCTTACAGTGGTGTTCACTGTGCCCTTTTCATCGCTGAAGGAATTGAAAATGGGTTCTTGGAACAGATTGGCCACCAGCACTCCTGAAGGACCAGAATAAACAAGCCTGTGACACACAAGCCTGTTGTAAGCACCCTGATCCGATGGAGCGTGGGGCTGATGGGCCCACGGAGAAGGAAAATCAATTTTAGGCAACATGCAGGGTATTTATTTTGACATCTTTTTCAGTGTGAAAATAAAAAGTTAAAACTGATTCGCTGTTGGGCTGCTCAAGTTTGAAACCAAGAGTGAGAGTCACAGCAGGGCTTTGGTCTCACTGGGGAAGCAATGAGTTTGAAGGGAAGAAGCTGTTAGGGATCTAAACTTACACCCAAGTCTGTTGTCTAATTTGCTGATGTTATTTTTACCATTGTTGAAACGCAGCTGTACAAATCATTGAAGCTGAACGCTTCATCTGTGCTAACCAAGTGTGTTTTGGCTTTCAGGTTTATTGATCATTTAATGGTGATGTTTGCTGAGTTACCTCCTTGGGATTTACAAAGAAAATACCTTCCCAGAAATCTTGAGGTGAGAAGTTTGACTTTCCTTCTGTTTCGGGGTGGTTGTGTGGTTTTTTTACTTCTTTCTGGAGTGAGTTTGAGCAGCTTTGAGTGTATGAAAGCAATGGCATTGTTACCTGTTTACCACGGATGGGTGTGAAATAAGGACTGGGAGAGCTACATTCATTTATAAACTCAACCTCTTTCCAGCTGTGCACCCATGGACAATAATAATAAGCAATCCCAAGCACAAGGACAGGC
>NW_010245100.1:3712-3925 GCF_000690775.1 Eurypyga helias | reverse complement strand
AACGGGCGATGCCCCGCCCCCCTCACGCCGGGAGGCCAATCCCGGGAGACGGGGGCGGGGCGGGTGGGACCCGGTTCCCTCGGTGGCTTCGTGAGGGCCGAGAGCATCCGAGGGAATAACGGGTTCTGACGTTTTCCACTGAGGAAAAGAACAACAATGATCAGAGGGCTGGAGCACCTCTCCTATGACGAAAGGCTGCGAGAACTGGGCTTG
>NW_010245100.1:552-3387 GCF_000690775.1 Eurypyga helias | reverse complement strand
TTTAAGGTCCCTTCCAACCCAAACCATTCTATGATTCTATGAACAATCAGAAGGTGTTTCTTCAGAACAGGAAATTTAATGAATAGAAAAAAAGCTTTTTTTAAACTGTTATTAAATTGGGAAGCCGTGACCACAACTGCCCCGCAGGCTGCTCTGCTCGGGCACTGGCTCCTCCCGGTCACAGTCCATCAGCGCCCCCCCGCCGAGGAGCTGCTGCCCCGCTCTCACTTCACGCCAGCTTTCCTCAAGTCCTCGGGCAGAACACGGCCTTTCTTCCGGGCCCTGGCCTTCTTCTTCTCCACCCGATCCTTCTTCTTCTTCTGAATGTTCTTGCGACGCTTCTCCTGCCGCTGCTGCATCTTCTCCACCACTTTTTCTGTCCGCTTCTCCCACTGCCTCTGGCGCTGCGCCTTCCGCTTCTCCTTGCGCTTCAGAGCTTCTTTCAGGCGCTCCTCGTCATCACGAATCCTCACGCCCTCCGCCTTGTAGAGAGCATTGGTCCATTTCATCTTCTTCTCCAGCTCCTGAGCTTTGTTCTGGTCCTTATCCTTGAGTTCCTCCAGCCTGCTCTTCCTGGTTTCCAGCCTGCTCAGCAGCTGCTTGTAGTTTCTGCCCATCAGAGGCGTGATATTGCCCTTCACTGCTTTCCTCTTCTCCTTCTTCTTCTCGATCTTGCTCAACTCGTTCTCTTCATGGACTTTGACCGTGTTAAAGACTATCTCAGCTGTGCTCTCCTCCTGCTTGCTTTCCGGCTCTACCGGCGCCTCCTCAGTTTCCTTCTTCACCATTATTTTTGCCTTCATCTTCAACTCCTTTCTTCGGCGCTTCTTTCTCTCCCTCTCATACTTCCTTCGCTGCCTCTTCTCCAGGACTGCAGGGGGCAATTCTTCAGCAGCATCCTAAGAGGAAGGATGGACGTGAGTCAGGAGCAGATAAAAGAATTAAAAGTGTGATGTCCTCAAATTCCCAATTCCAAACTTCTCCTAAGTGACACAGCACACGTGACACGAAGCTGTGGGCTCGGCTTTTAGAGATACTCGGCCCAGTGAGGGCGTTTCAAACCCTGTGCTCTCTCAACACCCCGTAGCTAAGCTCCTTCTCAGACCTTTTCTCTTTCCTAAATATCACCAGAGGCATCATTCCTCCAAGCCAGGCCCTACCTCATCTCTGCACCCAGAACACACACGGGTCTCCCAACAATACCTACAGGCACTTCCTTCGGAGGTGGAACTGGCTCATCCCGAGCCTTGTCCCCACGTCCCCTGGGAGGCTAGGGAGGATTTGTATTGCATAATCACACGTGTGGATACACATTAAGAGCTCTCATACTTGTCCAGAAGCTTTTTTGATCTTCTCATGTAGTCTCTGACGCAAGAGATTCATTGCGGAAAAAGACGGGGAACCAAGTTCGCTTTTGCTCCCTGAAAATGACAGGAAGAAAACAAAAATACTTCAAAGACAGCACTAGCTAAACAGAAGAACTTTCTGTGTCTAGGGGAAAAAATTCAGAGCTCTTCAGATGCTGTGAACAGAACAGAAAATCTAAAGAAACCAAGAGTTTCTACTTCATTGGTTTCTTTAGCATTCCCCCTTTTCTACCATATTATCATCCAGCACTGCCAGCCAGCATGGCCTGGCATGCGCTGTGGCTGCCTCAGCACCCCGAAGACAAGTGCCAAGCCAGTGGAAACAAGGACACCAAGGACAAACTTTCTGCATGATCTGGCTTTTCAGATGCCTAATGGACAGCCGGCCTGGCACGACAGAGATTGCAGCCACACAGCAGTCCCAGAAGTTACCCAGACACACAAATGTCTGCGATTCAGACTAAACGCCATTTCCAGGGAGCCACCCAGCGGTGACGTTACAAATGTACATAGAGATGCAAAAGCTTTCAGGGCACATGGAATAAGCAGATGTTTCAATTCAGCTGAACTGAGAATCACAGACTGGTTTGGGTTGAAGAGACCTTAAAGACCATCTAGTCCCAACCCCCCTGCCATGGCAGGGACACCTTCCACCAGACCAGGTTGCTCCAAGCCTCATCCAGCCTGGCCTTGGACACTCCCAGGGATGGGGCATCCACAGCTTCTCTGGGAAACCTGTCCCAGTGCTCCCCACCCTCTGCAGGAAGAATTTCTTCCTGATATCTAATCTAATCCTCCCCACTTTCAATTTAAACCCGTTCCCCCTTGTCCTGTCACAACAGGCCCTTGTAAAAAGGCCCCCCCAGCTTCCTTGTAGCCCCTTCAGGTACTGGAAGGCTGCAATAAGGGCTCCCCAGAGCCTTCCCTTCTCCAGGCTGAACAAGCCCAACTCTCTCAGCCTTTCATCACAGCAGAGGTGCTCCAGCCCTCTGGTCATCTTTCTGGCCTCCTCTGGACTTGCTCCAACTTCTTAAAGGTTTTCCAAACTATACACGTGCGAAGCAACAGAAACGCAGTCACCTCAGCTCAAGCAACTTTAACCTGACCATGGTAACACTGATATTCTTACCTGTAACCAAACTCTCATTTTCGCTCTGTGTAACACCCTTCGGGGGCGATTTGGTGGCTTGAGGGGCTGCTTTCTTTCCTGGATTTGGTTTATTGGCATTAGGCACCACCTGTTTGACTGAAGGAGCATTCGTCTTCTCAGCCTGCTTCCTGGGTTTCTTTCTCTTCTTTTTCTTGGGCTGCCTGCCAGCATCCCCGGGCTGGCCTGGCTGAGACACTAGAAGACAAAGCGGGACAACGCTGCATTCCCACTTCGTAACAGTCAGTTATCACTGAAGACTAAAGTTCCAGCAATGCAATGGCATATCTCAAGCTCCAAAAATTCCATAGCTTAGGTGTA
>NW_010245100.1:0-223 GCF_000690775.1 Eurypyga helias | reverse complement strand
CATTACCGCTGTGAGGATGTCTGTTTGACTCTGCACCTGACCTCCCGGTACCGACTGACTCGCTGCATCGCAACACTGAGGAGTCATTTAAATAGAGCCAAACATTCTTGCACACTCCACTCCAACCCCAGTTCTCCCACTCCGACCACCACGTGTGCAGAAGTGCTTAGAAGCCCCATGCCACAACACAGATTGCTTTTTGCTCAATCAGCGGCACCAGGCC
>NW_010245099.1:0-1877 GCF_000690775.1 Eurypyga helias | reverse complement strand
CTGAGGCAGAGACCTTCGTAATTCCCCGTTTTCTGAGGGAACGGGGGTCAGGGTGGGGACCGAAGGCTCCCAGGTGTCAGTTTTTAAATTCCCCAATTCGGGAAAAGCGGCACCAAAATCCCCCCAAACCCACCCACTCGCGCTGGGGCGAAGCGGAAAAAAACCCCAATGAACCCCCCCAACCGGGTTTGGGGATGAAAGTCGCCCCCAAAATCACCGATTTTGAACCCAAACGTTGCTCCAAGCGGCCCCCGGATCCCCCCGAGCGGGTGTTTCTCGCGGAGAAACGGTCCCCGTCGGGCGCCTCGCGACGTCCCTCTTAAACGGAGAAAACAGCCCAAAAAGGCACCTCAGAACCCCAAAACGGCCCGTTTTGTCAACGACCCCCTAAAAACCCCCCACCCAACCGCTCCTGAGGAAGCCGGAAGCGACAGAAAGCCCAAAACCCCCCAAAAATGAACCGTTTTTAAATGTGGAAATAACGGGAAAATGGCACAAAACCCTCCAAAATTAATATTTTTGTTAATAAATGGCAAAAAAAAATATGTAATTAACCAAATTCTGAGGAAATTCGTGTCAAAATTGTAGCCAAAAGCATGTTGGAAAATTCACTTTTAAACCCTCAAGTCAAAATTATGCCCAAATGACCTAAAATAGAACTTTTTTGGGGATGGAAAACCCAGGAAAACTCGTAATTCATCCCCAGTTGAAAAAACTGAAATTGTGGCCTAATCAACCAGTTTTACGCCCCCAAATAGCCCAAAACTCCACCCGAATCCCCTCCAACACCTTTTTCTTCGTTAACGAAAAGCAGAAAAAAACAATAATTAACCGACCAGAGGGGAAATCGGCGTCAAAATTGTGGCCCGAGTTCCTCAAAATAACAGATTTCACCCCAAAAGAACCAGAAAATGGCACCCAAATCCCCCCAGATCCACTGGTTTGGGTCAGTGAAAAGCATTAAAATTCCCAAATTAACCAATCCTGAGGAAACTGGGGTGAAAACTGCAGGCAACGCCTCCCCAAATTCACTTTTAAACCTAAAAATAAACTTGAAATGACACCCAAATTCTCTTTTTTTCGTTCATTGGGGTTGAAAAATCAATAATTAACAAACCAAAGAGGAAATTCGGGTTGAAATTTTCAAACCAACCTGATAGAATTTGTTTTCAACTCCCAAAATAGCCCCCAACTCCCCCAAATTGGCTGTTTTTTGTTAACTACAAGTGAAAATAAACCACCAGAATTAACCCCCCAGGGTGAAAATTGGCATCAAAATTGTGGCCAAACCCCCCAAAATGACTTGAAATGGGACCAAAACCCCTCCAAAACAACCAACCTTGAAGGAATTAGCATCAAAATTGGGGCCAACCTACCCAAACCCACCACTTTTAACCCCAAAAATAGCACAAAATCCGCCCCCCCAGAAGAATCTTCTCCAAATTCACCTTTTTCTCACAAAGTTAACCCAAAACCCAACCCAGACCCAAACTTTTCCTCTTAAACCCCCTCCAGAGGCAAAGCCGCTCCTCAAGGGAATCCATCAAATCACCAAAATGGACTAAAATGCCCCAAAACTGATTAACCCTCCCCCCAAAAAATTGTGTGAGATGTTTTTAAAGCAAAATGTTCAAAACCACCGTTTTCGCCTTTTTTTGAAAGAAAACGAGAGTGAAATGCTCCTACGCCTTTTCCCCACCCTCACCCAACAAACCTCACAAAAACGGGGTGAAAATCCCCTTTTCGGGCAATTTCTACCGCTCTCAACGCCCCAAACTATCCATTTTTGATAGTTTACCCCCAAAACGCTTCAAAGCGCGTTAAGCCCCGATTTCAGCGATGCTTAACGAACCGATGGCGACGTCGCGCGGCCGCGA
>NW_010245098.1:321-560 GCF_000690775.1 Eurypyga helias | reverse complement strand
CCCTCGGCTTTGGGGCGGTGGGAGCGCTCCTCGGGGCTTCCCAGAAGAGCTCTTGGAGAAGGGGGAAGGGTGGAGGAGGTGATGATCTTCCCTTCCTCTTCCATTTATCCTCAGCCTTTTCAGTTCACTCTCTACCCGTTTTTTGGGAACTAGCACTCCTTTTTGCCGCGTCCCGTAGAAATCAGCAGAAATGGCAGTAAATAAGGACGTAAGTGACCTGACAAAGAGCGCTGGGGATG
>NW_010245098.1:0-240 GCF_000690775.1 Eurypyga helias | reverse complement strand
ACAGCCGGCGTCCCACCCTCGCGCGTCGAGGCTTCTCGGGCTCCTGGAAGTGACGACCACCACGGTGTCTGTGGCTGCAGTATCAATCTTTGACCTGGAGTGTTTTATCTTCCATTAGTAAAGCCTTTCTCTGCGCTGAACTGGTTAAGTTCGGGTCAAATCTGGTTCAATACCTTCTTGGCATGCTCAGAGGGCTGGGTTTAAACAGTGGCGGAGACGGAGATGAGGCTGCCTTCCTGC
>NW_010245097.1:538-1007 GCF_000690775.1 Eurypyga helias | reverse complement strand
CAGCGGGCTCTGCATGGCGGCGTCGCTTTTCCAGGCTCGTCCCCTGACGCGGTACCTCCCCATCCGTAAGGAGGACTTCGACCTGCGGCTGCACATCGAGTCCTCGGGCCACAGCGTGGACACCTGCTACCACGTCATCCTCACGGAGAAGATGTGCAAGGGCTACCTGGTCAAGATGGGCGGCAAGATCAAGTCCTGGAAGAAGCGCTGGTTCGTCTTTGACCGCATGAAGCGCACCCTCTCCTACTACGTGGGTGAGTCCCTGTGTGCCCCATGCCGTCATCCCGACCCTGTGCCGTCACCCCCTTCCCATGCCATCACCCCGTCCCCGTGCCATCGCCCTGTCCCCATGCCATCACCCCCTTCCCGTTCCATCATCCCCTTCCCATGCCATCGCCCCCTCCGCGTGCCATTGCCCTTTCCCTGTGCCGTCGCCCCCTTCCCGTGCCATCATCCTGTTCCCATGCCC
>NW_010245097.1:0-280 GCF_000690775.1 Eurypyga helias | reverse complement strand
TCGCCCCCTTCTCGTGCCATCCCCCCCTCCCCGTGCCGTCACCCCGTTCCCATGCCATCACCTCCTTCCCATGCCATTGCCCCCTCCCTGTGCCATCACCCCCTCCCCGTGCCGTCGCCCTCAGCGCCGCGGCCGACCCCGTCTCTCTCTGGGGCAGACAAACACGAGACCAAGCTGAAGGGCGTCATCTATTTCCAAGCCATCGAAGAGGTTTACTACGACCACCTCCGCAGCGCGGCCAAGGTGAGAGCTGGGCGCCGCCGGGACCCCCGTCACCACC
>NW_010245096.1:3245-14502 GCF_000690775.1 Eurypyga helias | reverse complement strand
ATATTTATATAAAAGGTATGAAATGTTACTCCACTTGCACCAGCGGTCCAGCTGCTCCTCGCTCCACAGCCAGAGTTGGATTGCAACTTCTGCTTTTGACACAACTTT
Source organism: Eurypyga helias (assembly GCF_000690775.1). Taxonomy (NCBI): domain Eukaryota; kingdom Metazoa; phylum Chordata; class Aves; order Eurypygiformes; family Eurypygidae; genus Eurypyga; species Eurypyga helias. The sequence continues at coordinate 14,394 of NW_010245096.1, read as the reverse complement.
GATTTTGTGCCTAGTAGATAAAAAGGATGCACATAGCTGGAAAGAATATTTACCTGTAAGGAATCAGTTCACCAGACGTATTAAGTACATTGGAAAGAGAAAGTTCCCAGCGCTGTGGAAGAGAACAGGTTTATGATGAGCTGCTGCTCCTCGCTCCACAGCCAGAGTTGGATTGCAACTTCTGCTTTTGACACAACTTTGATTTTGTGCCTAGTAGATAAAAAGGATGCACATAGCTGGAAAGAATATTTACCTGTAAGGAATCAGTTCACCAGACGTATTAAGTACATTGGAAAGAGAAAGTTCCCAGCGCTGTGGAAGAGAACAGGTTTATGATGAGCTGGTGCAGCATGCAGGGCGCTGGGTTAGTCCCTACCTGCTCCTCTGCACATCCATCACCACCCCAGCCCTGCAGCTCTGGTGGGTGAGTGGGTCCCAGGGATTCCCACCTAGTCCCAGCGCATCATCCCACGTCACGCAGCACGCACCGTTGGGAAAACCAAATGTACGGAGTCCAGGGTCATGGAAAGCAAACAATCTTTTATGTATTTTTCTCTGTAGTTGGTGAACTTTGCTTTTCTGTCTGCGACCTGTGAACAAGTGCACAGTGGGATCAAAATCGTGTGAGAGGAGAGAAGGTGATGGGAAAATGGCCAGTGGTGAAGGAACAGGTCACCGATTCGCAGGTGTGGAGCAGTGGTCACAAGCATGGGAGACTGGGTGATGAGTAAATATGTTATGAAAGTGGCCTAATTATGACGAGCAATTTTCCCCCTGGCTGGAACAATTGGACTAGAAAATTGTACTAGACTTTTCATTCTGAGACTATTAAATAGCAGAGGAAGAGAGAACACAATATATCTTTTGTCATAGCTTTTTTTTTTGTAGCATAGACTCTTGCACATGGCTGGAAATTAGTTCAAAAATAATTTAACTAATTGTATTTAATTTGTGACTTTTTTTACCTTCATAACCCTTCTTTATGTTACATTTCTGGTAGTATGGAGGTGTATGTGCTGAAAGTAAAACACAGCCTGCAAATGAAATTCAGAGAATTCTGTCATCTGGGAGGGTGTCTGCAGCCCAGGGCTGCCCCAGGTGGGGGAGGATGAGATGGGTTGACCTTCTGGGGGAGTGCAGCACCACCCGTTTTGGCCTCTTATAGCCCAACTATAATAGAAGGAGGGGGAAGTAGCACAAAGCACAGGAGGGAGAAGTTTTGCTTATAATCCACAATAAGAGGCAGGGTGGTCGATGGTGTCTGCAGCGAGTGCGTAGACGCGGGGAGCGAGGGCAGGAGAAGGAAGTGATGCACCATCAGTGCCCTGGAGCCTGTGAGTGTCTATGAAATGCCAAAAACTGTTCAAAATATAAAACTAAACTTGGGGCACAGGAGTGGAGAGCTGAGAGCCTCTAGCACAGATATGGCAGTTTTCTGATTTTTGTTTTAATGCACTGACGTGTGCCCGTGTCGGGAGATTCTAAACCCCACGGCTTTCACCCAGGCTGCGTTAGCCGGAGGGAGCGGGGTCCAGCCCCGGCACGCGGGTGACAGTTTGGTGGTCTGGGATACACTTGGGGTGCTGGCATTGTGTCCTACACATTGCAGAATTAGTTTGGGGTTTTTTTTCCCCTCTTCATTTTTTCATGTAATATATCCAAATAGCTGATTTTTGTGCATGTGTTTTTGTCCCTAACACATTTGTGATTCATTCATATTGATTTTGTCAATGGGTAATGGATTTAAAATGAATCCTGGGTTTGGAGGTGTAAAGAGCACTTTGTGTGATATTCATCTCACTGAGTGCAGTAGTTTTGTGTAAATATTTCAAGTTAACATGCATTCTTTGATAAATACCAATAAGGCTTAAGTGGTAACATGAATGATTAATGTCTTAGGATGCCTAGCCTTTCTGGATTCAGGTAACTGGCAGACCAGAGTAGTTTTACTACCCGTGTTTTATTTCTTCTGTATCTATGGCCATCTCTCTCCAGCAGCAGTTCACCTTTCCATCCCTACCATCTATTTTAGCATTAATGTTTACTTCAATGAAACTATTCATGCCCAGGGAACACATTATTCTGTTTATGAAAACAGTAATAACCCTGAACACTGTGCATATATTTGGGACTTAATTCAAAAAAACTCCTGAAACATCACATTTCCAATGGACTATGCTGATTTCTGCCTTTTTTTTTTTTAGTATTAGCTAGGTAAATTGAACAGTGAAAGAGAAGGTTTTATATTAAAAAAAAATATTTTAAATTCAAACAACTACTTCTGGAATGACTGTCTTGAAAAGCATACTTTTTAATATTTTACACACATCCCAATACATTTTATTTTTACAAGGTTAACCAAGTGAAGGATCAGAGCGGATATTGTTTTGAAGTGTTCATGAAAATAATGCTTGTGCAGAAAAGTGGAATATAACATTAAGGATGGTTCAGTGCATTTCTCTCTCTGATTTAAGGATATTGTAAGCCAAGTCGGTCCAGGACCTGAGACTCGGGTACTGACTAAGTGGGAGGAGATACTCAGGTAGTTGTGCATGGAGTATAAATGGTATTTTGATGTTAAATGTATGGATAATTGACCTGCTTATTGTAGTTACAGTAAATCGTGAGGAGAATCCATTATCTCACCAAGATTAAAGTTCATGACAAAGTATTTTTGGGATGCAGTACTTGCAATTGTAAATGCATAACTCAGAACCAACCACCAAAGAAAACATAGGCATAAAGCTTCCGACGTTCACTAAACAGGAACGTAAATCTGTGCATTTCTCATTCCTGTGATTCTTTCTGGGGAGGCAGGGGGGGAAATGGAATAAGCTTAGGTTGTTAACATTTTTTGCAAGCCTTTTGAATTCTTAGATGGAAGATAATACACTGTACTAGTACAAAGTAGTAGTATTTTTTTTTTTAGTAGCAAATGATGTGCAGTATTTACTGTTGATCAAAGTTTATGTTATCTAGAATACAGTTTCTATGCAAATCTTTGCTGTCTTTGGGGAGGACTTGACACATGATTCATAAGGTAGAAGCAGATAAATTACAATATCCAAAGCACATCTGCTAGTAAAAATTTTGACTCGGTGCAGAAGATCAATACAAATGTATTCACAGGAGAATAAAGGATTCCTTTTTTTCTATTTAAGAATATTAATTTGACTACATATGTATGCTGTTTAATAATATATACCTATACGTGTGTGATGGCAGAATCAAGAATGTTCGTTCTTATGCTTTACATCGATGAGAATCAGTAATCAACTAAAATAACAACAGGTCTCCAGCACACTGATTACTGAAGTTGTCAGCCCTTTTATAAAGTCACAGCATCTTGTACATCCGTTAGCATAATCAGTTGATAATAAAGAGCAGCACTCAATGAACAAGTAAGTGCTGTTGGCAGTACTGAAGTATAATTCTGGCCATTTTTATTAGGTGATGCCTTTGTAGGGCTGGCTGCAGTTATTCAAAGATAGTAAGTCTTGGGAAGGAATGGTATCAGGGATGTGCAGCTTGACTGTGTGAGGCTGATTTTTCATGCTGGAGCTTGTTGAGCACCCGACCTGGTGGAGTGAGTGCCCTGGGGTGGCTGAGAGCCAAGGCCGATGTGCTGGTGGAAGGCGTGGTATTGGGGGTGGTGGTGGTGAAATTTTCCTTCTTACAACTTTATTTCCTGCGGAAAGGGCCATTTCCTGCATTTCTCTTCTTGTAAGAATCATGTACTTATACAATTTCTTTGTTTGGTTTTGTTTGTTTTTTCTTGGTTGGTTGGTTAGTGGTGTGTTTGTTTTATTTTCTAGCAGTAGTGTGTAATATTGTAGATTAAGAGTTATTTTCTGAAAATATTTACTGTAGCTGAGCCCCCCCACCCCCCAGCAGATTGATGTGGAGTTTTCCTGTCAAACAAAGCTTTACGATCTTGTAATCATGACCCTCTGTCATGGTTTAATCATAATTACATTATTTGTAATGTGTTCTGGGGCAGCTATACTTCTCAGTCTTCATCTGTCCTTAACAAAAAGTAGATAGTTCTTGTAACGGTTCCAAAAACATTTTCACTAGCAAAGAAGTTCTTTAAATAGTACTCACTGAGTGAAGCCGTTAATTTGCATGACATCTTGATTAAATGTAACCTGGTTCCACACTTAATTTATTTTGAAACTGTCCAACGTTTTCATTCCATCCCATTAATTTTAAATTAGTAGACTAGCTTGATTAGATTATTTAAGAAAAAGGGTAATTTTATTATCTTCATTTGTGTAAGTTCAAATCCATACTGTAAAGCCATCTGAAAGTAGTTATAAATAAAAAAACCTGTTTGCACCAGCATAAAGATCTGTTGAACCTGCTGGTGTGATGCCTAATGAAATGAAGAATTGGGTCTATTAACGATAATCATAAACTTCAGCAGAAGTTGGGTGGCAAATCTGGCTCCATATTACAGTATCTCTTCCACATTACCGCATGTATTCCTGACTGTGGTTCCTGAGAGAAATGGACCTGAAAATGTAATATTAAAGAGTACATTTTGCTCTTGAAGAGGACTCCATTTGCAGCAGAAAGTGATTTTTAGCTGCGGGAAGTGCTTTGGAGCTGGTTTTTAATTGCAAGTGAGGTTGCAGGCAAGAATTGTTTTGAACAATTAACGATACTGATACAATTAGTGTCTTTATGACGCTGCATGAGAAGCAAAAAGGAAACATTCATGGTAAGGAACAAAGACTCGTATTAGTATTTGCTACCCTGTTTGCTGTCGTCTTGGTACCGAGTTTTACGAAGGTCGACCAATTTGTCTGCATCTGTCCTGCTTGAAGGCTCAGCAGAAAGGCTGCCCTTCAGCCTACCGTTTCCAACCTGAGGTTTGCAAACGCGCTCACGTCCTTGCTGCCCTGTGGGTGTCTTGCGGATGAGGAATGCGCAAGCGTAGAGTCCAGCCTCGGCTGCTATTTCAGAGGTGCAGAACTCACTTTTTGCTGTGGATCTGTTAGAGAAATTGGCCAGTGCCTGTTGCTTTCCGTTACGTTGGAGGTGGGATGCAACATGTTTGTACCAGGTCCTGCAGAAACGGGTTTGGGCAAAACCTTTTTAAATGTATTTCTACATCCATTTAATTAACTGCTTTTTCCAGGGAAAGACTTGTACAGCAGTTAACAACATTTCTGACTTCTTATGAAAATGCACCCAATAGTTTGTTAGTTACCATCTGTTCCAAACGGATGTTTTCGTGTGTGTGGCGGTGAATTCTTCTCCTAGGTAAAGATCATATTAGACATCATAAAATACATTTTGATCCTGGTTTAGAGTGCTGTTGTCATTATTGGTGTGTCAGCACAAGAACAAGCATGCATTTGTCACAAACTGTACTTTCAGAGTGTTAGAAACAATAGAGAAGTTTCAGTTTGCAGGATGGATAAGGATTCATGGAAAGAGCTAATTACTTTTCTTTCCATAGATGCATACTTTGATTATGCATTGACTAAATTAATTTTAAGGGCGTTTAAAAAATTGCCTTTTAGTAATATCCTGAAAATAATCTAAGTGCCATAGGAGATGACAGTTAATTCAGTAATTAGGAACCTAAACACCTTTTATTGTCTTGTGTCTGAGTAATATCTGAAAACGAGGAAAGAGGCTTTTGAAACTGGTGACCTGCGATCAGTCGAACATGCTGAGACTTTGACATTCCCATGGAGCTGTAGATGGAGCAGGAAAGGGAGAACCTCGCTCCCAAAGCCAATGACGGCTCTCCAGTTTCTGTCTGCATCCAGCTCACGTCTGTACCTGTGACATGTTCAACTCCCAACGTGCAGGATGTTTTTCCTAAAAAGTCTTTGTGAACGTGCGTGTATCTGTTTACTTGGCAAACTGACCTCTGGGATTTTTGCTTATGCCAAACTTCTGAAATATTTTTATGGTTCTTTAAGGCAGCAATGGTTTTTATATTGGTTAAGGTAAATGTGATACCTCGAGTGCTGATTGTTGGCTTTGGGGTTTTTTTTATTGTGCATAGTAATTTTCTCTCACAGACAGTCACAGTAGCAACAAAATATAAAGACCAGATGTGCTGTGAAATATGATTGATGTTCACGCTAATGTGTTATATGAAATATTTGATCAGGATGGGTTCACCTTGCTTCACTGCTGGAGATTAATTAAATTTCCTAGGTTAGGACTCTAACAAGAGTAGGAAATGCTTTCAGCAGGTGATCTGGCTACTGAAATCTGACTATGAGTATCTTGCGGTGAGTGGGATGGTCTCTGTCATTAAACTAAAATTATCTGTGACCCAAGAAAGTCTTTGTTCATTTATGGTGTCTGAGATTGGTGGTCTAAACAAGATGAACCAGTCTTAAACCCATAAAACCACTGCGGAAACAATCATACCCTCCTGGAGTGATGTATGGCAGACATGAAAATCTCAGATCCACCGAATATTATCTGGGCAAGTAGCTCAGTGTATTTCATGGTAACCTTAAAGGTGAGCGTGTAGACGAGAGACAGGAATTTTGCCAAAACATAGTCGGTTTTCATTTTTTATGATCTGTCATCTAGCTTTAACATCACTAGCTGCATTCATCTTGAAATCTTCTTCACTCATGAGTCTCTGTCCTCTTTTGGTTATTTCTAAAATTATTATCATTCTTTTGTTTTGACGAGTCCTGGTGCTCACTGCTGCTATGAGGGCAGGCTCCATCACTCCCTCGTTTCCTATCTCTCTGCTCCTGAAAATTTAACTCCGTGAAGATGACACACAGATATAACTTCATTCCAGATTGGCATTCTGGATTTGTAAACGAAAATCTCCATTTTTATCTTCTGAGATCTCCTTGTAGATACCTACCAAGGAGCTCAAGCATTAAATTTTTAAAAAAGATCAGATATCTTTCGTTCTGCCTGTCTCCAATGCATGCCTTTTCACCTAACCATCCTGCCTGCAGCCTGGTTGTCATGGTCTTGGTTCTCCTGTCCATTCTGGCTCTAAACCTTTCTGATTCTTCCTGCGTAACATCCCTGTGAAATGAAAACTCTTATTCAAGCTTTTTCATCTTGATTTCATCTTTTTCCTCCTGATTTTAAGAAATGCTTTTGTGACAAATAATCTTCCAGACTGTCCTTTTGGTGTCCTGCTTCAATTTCCTCTGGTTCCAGCCTCTCCATCTCATCAGGGATAATGTATTTGTCTTAAACATTCAGGTTATCAGGTAGTAATAACCAGCCATGAAAATGAATGTCTTTAATTTGGCCACTGCTTTGGATGTGACAGTGACAAAGACAGCTCATTGTCCCTGCTGGGGAGTAGAGCACTTCACAGGTCTTCATCTGCAGCTCTGACTGCGAAGTTTATGGTTACAGAATGGAAAACAATGAAGACGGAAGGGAGAACGCTTTACATGTGAATGAGAGGACCAAGGCATGTGACACTAAATACACTTCTAAAAGATAATTTATTTCCTAAATCACTTTCACTTTTGGATTTGAATAGTGGTGATGGATGAAAACCACCTGCATTCAATCAGGGAGTGAAGAAAATACTATGGGCGTGCTAGTAAATATTTATTTGTGATAGAAGCGCGTAAGTGAAAGATAGAATTCAGCATTCACTAGGGCTGAATCCATCTCATGATGTAATTTACAATTTCCAAATTTATGAATATATGTATGAATGGTTGAATGTAGACTCTGCTGTGAATACTAGTCATAGAAGGTTGTCTCATTTCATTGAAAAGCTAATTTTCCTGATGTATATAATAAGGTTTCACATTTGAGCCTTATGTAATGATTACTGGAGCATTTTACTATTCTATTATTGTGTAAATAAAGGTAAGTATGTAAATATTTTCCTTACACCTGATGAATCAAGTACTGTTTCTGTTATGTATCTGAAAGCAGATGATGTAGTTCATCCCAGTGATGTTCATGTCAATGAAATCGTAACAATGGGATAGGCCCATGCTGGAAAGAAACAGTAAGCAGCCTGTCTTTACATCGCCGTTAACGTTTTCAGTAACTTCTGCTTTTGGAGAGAAATGGACTGATGTCGCTTGGGAATCATTAAACGCTTTCTGAGGCAGATGTTAAACACTTATCTGTGAAGGGTGACCATCTGTGAGACGGCAGATCTGGAAGCGCTGATCCTTGGAGTACTACACGGCTTGGTTGAGTAGGTCACCAGTCCATAGATGTTATTCCATCGTAGTAAACCATCAAAAATGCTTCAGTGAAAAATCCAACAGGTTCAAGCAATTAGCAAAACCAGCATTTTTTTATTTTCATTTGTTGTGAGAAAAGAACTGTATCGTATCTACCATAGTCTTTTGGGGTTTGCCTGAAAGGCTACATATAAAGAGCACTGACACTTACTGCTGTTTGATTTGGAACTATAAAAACTCTTGTTTCTTAAAACAACTAGGCAAGCTGCAAGATCAGTAAGGCTGTGCGAAGTGGATTAAAGTCCAGAGAGTTAGCAGGCCTGAGAAGAATCAGTAATGTAGAATCAACACCAAATATGGGGGGAAAGGGTATTTCTGGTGGAGTTCCTCATTAGTGAGCAGCCAGAGAGTTCTGCTTTGTGTGTGCATGAGTATTTTGAAATTTGATATGAAATTATTGATGATAAAATTTGAAAATGACACAGTGATGTGTGGAATAGGATATAATGAAGAAGAAAGCTGCTCAAAGGGAACATCTCTGTAAGCCGGATCCATTCTAAAAATAGAGTTTGTGCTGGGTCCTAATAAAACACTATGGCAAAACCCACACTGCCAGAATCCAGAGGTGTGCATGCTTGGAGTAATGAATAGGAATGCAAAGGCCTGGCTGAGACAGGTGGTGATGTACAATATATAGTTCTGGTGCATGTTTTCTCAAAGATGCTGAAATAACAGAAAGATGGCAGAAGAGAGAGAAAAATAGTTTATGGGAAATAAATATTTACAGGGAGAAGCTGAAAGAACTCAGTCTAATTAGGTTAGAAGAAAAGAAATAGCCGATCCCATTGTTTTGAAGAATGTTTTTATGTCAGAAAAACCCAGAAAATTCAATCTTGTCAAAAAAAAAACCCATAATGGAAGGTAATGACTAAAAGCTGAAACTGAACAATTTCAACATAAATGCAAAACAAGTGTGTTATAGGCAATTAACTACAGAATCAGCTATCACTGAAGTAGAGGACGTCTTATCTGTTGTGGCTGGTTGCCTCTCCAGAAGATACATTTAGGTCTTTTGTTGAGCTGAATAATGTCAGAAAAGTGGTTCTTTCCTCTGACGTAGTTACAGAGGTATTCCCTTTTACCCAGGCAAAAAGGGTGAAGTCCTGTTAAACCTCCCCTGACTAGCACTGAAGTATATCAATGGGAGAAGACACCAACCATTTGCTCATTTGAAAATTTCTTGTATCGAAGCGTTCTTTTTGAGAGCATTACAGGGTGTCTCTGTGAAATTAATCCACCTCTTCAAGATATATTAAATTAATACTTAATTTTAATGTTAAAAATGTAACTTGTTTAGCAGCCTAAATAAAATCTGTTGTGTGTAGAAGCATGATTTGGAATATTTTAATGTAGGTTGTAAGCATGGACAAAAGTAGAAAACATCTTCAAGAGATACTTTTACCTTGTTTTCATCACACCTGGGGCATAGGGTTGCAAAGTGTGACTGGGCTGATTTAAGCTGTTCGTGGAGTCAACCTAGTAAACCAAAAGCATTTCTGTGCCTTTCTCTCCCCAAAGTTATTTAGCAAACAGTTTATTCATATGTCCTCTGGTTCATTAACCCATAAATCTTTTCTAGTAGTAAACAGTTCAATTTATCTTTAATAGTCAATTTTGTCTTTAGATTGCAGAAGGCAGTACTTTTTAGAAGCAGTGATTTCTGTCAGCAAAAAAAAAAGATTCCTTTGTATTCCCATGTGGTGGGCTCCTGTTTCATTCCAGAAAACCTGGCAGTGTGGACATTTCCCTGCTTTACCGATACAGTGTTCCTGAAGAGTGTTTGTATAAATTATTTCACTGACAGCTTTCAATCCTGTAAGCATAGTAAAATATTGCAAGTGGGGGAAAAAAAAAAATACCTGGAGCAGCAATCACTGCTCTGTTTTTATATTCTTTTTGGGCTCTTTGCTAGCTCACCTTTGCCTTTGTCACCTTCCTGGATAATGAACGCCAGGAGCGCAGGCTGCTGCCGCCGGTTATCCGAGCGGGCTAATTGGAGGGGACTGCATTGGTGACAATTAGGAGGAAGAACAGCAGAGCAGATCAATATCCTTGAGAGGAGACTTGCTGTCCTTTGGGAATCTGTGCCATAACAGGGCTGCTGCCTTACAGAGAGATTAGGACACAGACAATTGCTGTTGGTAATTTATGTGCTTTAACTTATATACCTAGCAAGTATCAGATATAAATTTCATACAATACACTGCATTAAAGGTTCAAGTACCCAATTTTGGCCGGTAGTCTGCCAGCAGTTTCAAGATGCTACAATTATTATGCATTTATATTCTTTTCCTACGTAAGGGTCTAACGTTTATGCGCTGGATGTGCCGCTCAGTGTTGTAATTACTCTGAAAGCTTTCTGAGCTTTGAGGATAAACAGTATGCTGAGGCGAGACAGTGTTTTCCTGTTTCCCAAGGGGGCTGAGAGGAGCCTCCTGGCCTGTGCCCTCACAATGGGATGCAGGGATGCCTGGGTGCAGGTCTGGAGCTGGTGGTGTTGGCTGTAGCATGGGTCTGGGCAGTGTCTGTGCTGGGGCAGGATGTGCTGGTGGTTTGGGGCGTCGTGCAATGTGGGGTACAGCCTGCCAGACCTGGCCCTGGGGCACTGTGGCTGGCAGCCCTGCTGCAGAAGCAGCATACGGGTTCCTGTCCTTGGCTCTGGACCCCAGCGAAGTCCTGCGCTTGCTACATGCAGCAGCTCACACTGTGCTCCTCTCCATCTGCTTTCTCCTATGGAGGGGGAGCCTTTGGCTTCTGCATGGGAGGTTCCTGTGTCTTTCCCCCATTATGTGGTGCTAGCTCAGCTGGTGCCCCTTTTTCCCAGTGGTACCATCTCACGCTAGCTAACTGCAGTCCTTCGTTATGGTATCCAATGTGTAAAATTAATTAGTTTGTGTAGAAGCACTCACATAGTCTGTTCAAGC
>NW_010245096.1:0-2983 GCF_000690775.1 Eurypyga helias | reverse complement strand
ACCACCCTCTCTGTGAAGAATTTCTTCCTGATATCTAATCTAAACCTCCCTGAAGGTTCAGTTTTGACTCCCAGTTTTGACTGAACTGGCCTTGTTAAAATGCTGGTTGAGAACTGGTTTTCACAGCTAGCAAACTACTGTTGTGAAGATGGACTGGCCGGGCTCATGGAGGGCAGATCCTTACGTAGTCTGGCTCAGGGTGAGCCAGGTAAAACAAACTTGAAGCTTTCTGCATATTTTCACAGTTAAAAACATTGCTGAAAGCGTTCAGAAAGTTTCAGCTAAGGAACCCAATCTGCAGTGGTAGTGATAAATCCCACTGTGGGATCCTGACAAGCAGCACCAGGGCATTTCGAGGGTGATACAAATCTGCCTGCTTAACCGTTCCTAGCATTACCCAGGTTTAATGAAGATATCCCATAATCTTGAGGATCCAATTTACTAACTGTCAGTGTTAATGTAATCTCTATAGAAGGAAAACTCTAGGTTTGACATTAACATGGACATAGACAGAATCCATTTCAGGTGAGTGTAAAAATTCAGTCTGTGAGGTACCTGTGACTGTCACAGGTGAAAATATTTGCTAATGAAGTGTGTATTAGTCCTGGACAGGTAGAGAACTCCCTTAGTCTCTTAATTTACTTTGAATAATTCATTAGCTAGCACTCTTCACCCATGACAGTCATAGGTAAATCCCAGACTGGAGCTGCTAATTAAAGTTGCAAGATGAAGGGAAGCTACTAACGAGATGCTAGACAAGTTCTGGAACAATACAGAGGTAGCTTTAAGTGCATAAAGTTTTAGTGTCGTTTTTCACACGAGGGTAAGGAAATGTTGCAGAATTTGCACTTGTTACAACAAATAATTAGAAATGCGTGTGAATGTACATGTGAGGTTGAATGGGGGGAGTGTGCTTCTCCAGGACCAGTGGGAACCTGCAGCACTTAGATGGGTCCTTTCGGATCATTCGCCATATTGATATGAAAAATTGTGGAATATTTCACATTGAGCTTAAATATATATATTAACAATAAATCTGTGTGGACTTTTTCAGACACACTCATGGATAAACATACAAGATATGACCTATGTCTGCTAAACAAAAACTTGCTACTCGTGTGATGATCTGTACATGTGCTGTTGTCAAATGGAACTAATTAGTGAGCTTCTGGAATGAAAACCTATAGATACAGCTTTGGATAGCAGAAATTAATATTTCTTGTTGTTTATTCTGCAATGTGAAGTTTAGAAATGTCCAAATTAATGTTTGGTTGAAGAGTACAGCAGATTGCATCTGTGTTGTTCCTCTTGCCTGGCTGATTCAGTACACAGAAATGTTTGATGTTGCAACACATTTAAATATGTTTCATGATAGTCAGGGATGAGACATTTAGAAATCTGTATGGGGAAGTGGAGGAGGATAAAAACACACTTTTAATGATTATTTTCAATATACACAATAGAACATGCTATTCAGACAAAATAAACTGCGTTAAAGCAGTTTATCTTATTAAAGAAAATGTCTCATAGGAAAATCTGTATATCAGAGCTTCATTGAACATGGGAAAAGTCCGCGTGTGTGGGCCTTGTTTAAAGGGAAAATAAACATAATGTTAGATGTATTTGCTAATCCTGCATAGGACATGGCCATAGCAGCAGGTCTGGCACTGCACGTGGAGGGGCAGGAATCCGCAGGGACCCTCTGCAGCCACCATGGTTTCAGTCACTGCAGAGCCAGGGCTGGCTGCCGCTTGGGTTGTAACCCCACGACTCTCTGGGACAGCAAAACCCACCAATGGTGATCCCAGTCTTTCCTGTTGCTCCTTGCCTTATGCAGCTCGTGCAGCCGAGTCTCTGGTGTGAACTGGGAGCCCCTCTGGCTTTGGAGAAAGAGCAGCATGTGATGCGTTCCCTGCCGGCTTCTTCCTAACCTGGTTACGTCTCCAATTCACTGTTCAGCCATCCAAGACGTGATGGCTGGCTCGCAGTGAAGTGAGAGCGGAGACAATGCCTCGGATCCTGTGCGAGGGCAGGACCGCGCTCAGGTGCTGCTGTGTCTGGGGACCACGTTTCAAAACCCCACATCCATTTATAAGAGGCAGGATCAAAGTGTAGCATGCTAGAAGAGCAGAACATGCTGTGTTTGACATAGGAAAAGCACGGTGGCAGTGGTAAGGATGTTAAAATCGCCAAAAAATGCATTTTGTCTTGTTGAAAAACAAAAGCAAACAGTTTTAAAGCACTTCAGTTTACCAGTCACAGCACACCCCATGCTTGGGCAGAGGGAGAAACAAACTACCTTATAACTACACTTGGATCATACGCATTAAAAAGTAAATCTCTCCATGAATTCTGATTTAGTGCAATCTTGGTTTGCTGGAGGGATTCTGGCTGGTTCTGTTGGCAGCTCCTCACTGAGCATGCCTGTGCCATGCACTGTCCTGAACTATTACAGCTGAGGGACAGATATCTTGCTGACGTGTGTTGTCATCATCCAAAAGAGATGGCCAATGGCCAGGCTCCTCCGGTTGCTAACGAAACCTGGGGTTTGGAGAAATTGAGCAGAAGATATATTTCCGTCCTTTTTCTGTGTGATACAAGCAAAAAGAGAAAGTTTGATTTTAAAATCATCATTTGATGATTTTAAGATTATAGAAGATTTCAGTGCGAGGCTCTCTGGTAATGGCTGTTCTGGTAAATTGGCAAGGTGGTCCAGGAAGGCTTCCCACTCCTGAGCAGAGCCCCAGTGCCCTGTGTGCAGATGTTTGCAGCAGTGCTCTTTCCGATTGAACATGTCTTCCTGATTTCTTTCATGCAGCGGGTAATTTTGCACTGACTGAAAGTGCTTTTGACCAAAGCCAAGTGATGATTCATATTCCTCCTGTATTCAAGCAGGCTCTATTTTTATGCTTACATAAAGAATGGCGTGAATTGGGCAGGAGCATCGATCTGCCTGAGGACAGAGAGGCTCTGCAGAGGGATC
>NW_010245095.1:0-1149 GCF_000690775.1 Eurypyga helias | reverse complement strand
CCTTCCCCATGTCCCATCTCCACCTATCCAGTTAAACCCGTCACCCCCTGTCCTATCCAATAACCCCCAGGACGGACGGGAACGCCGCGGCACAAAGCCCCTCCGGCCGGCGGAGTCGCCAAACCATCAATCGGCCGCCGCCGCGACCTCTGCCCTTGGGACCAGGTTGGGTTGGGATGCTGAGCTCCAATCCCTGGGTCCCTCCCCGCTTCCTGCTCCCTTCCCGGCGCAGGTACCCACCGGAGTGCGTCCGCAGGTGGCCGGTGAGCGCGTCCCGCCGGCGGCAGGCGTAGTTGCAGAAGGGACATTTGAAGGGCTTCTCGCCCGAGTGCAGCTTGATGTGACGCAGGAGGTTTCCCTTCTGGGTGAAGGAGGCTCCGCACTGGTTGCAATGGAAGGGCCTTTCACCTGCAAAACCACATCAGTGGGGTGAAATTCCCCGGTTAAAAGAGTTTTCCGAGTTTCTAGACAAGCAGCATTCCGAGTGACAGGGTGGGAGACCGGCCGCGTTCCCGGGTTCCCAAGGAAAAGCCGGATGTTAACCACCGGACGCCGAGCTCCGGACGCAACCCCCAGCCCCGGAGCGACCGAGCTTTGGATAGCGCCGAGGAAAACCCAGCTACACGCACCCCCTTGGCCCTTTTCCTCATCCCCGGGGTCCGTGACCCGTCTCCCAGGGCATCTGCGCCCCCCTAGGAACACCCCCCCAAACCAGCCACGTACCGGTGTGGCTGCGCTTGTGCACCATCAGCACGTTGGGGCCGATGCAAACCATCCCGCAGACGTCGCACTTCAGTTTGCCGTTGGGCAACCGGATGCCGCCGGGGGAGTGCGGCTCCTGACCGGTCCCGTCGCAGTAGCCCAGGGGTTCCGAGAGCGAGTCCTCCACGATCACGCTGTCGTCCTTCTCCAGCATGCGGTCGTCCTGGGACAGCAGCCGGCTGGCTTCCTCATCGCTGTACATCTCCACCTTGATGGAGTTCGCTGCCAGGAGGCGGGAAGGGATGAGACACGGTCAGCGGAGAAACGACTCGGGAGTTCCAGGTGGGAGCACGGCTCAGGCAGGAGCGACTCCCAAAATAGTCACGTTTAAAGGGATTGCCTGTAGCCCCCCCCAGGCACTGGAAGGGGCTCTGAGGTCTCCCCAGA
>NW_010245094.1:0-13959 GCF_000690775.1 Eurypyga helias | reverse complement strand
ACCCCGCCGCCAGAGTCCCCCGAGGTGCTAGGCCGGCAGCCAGCACCTGTTACTACACTCCAGGGATGTGGAATCAGCCCCTTTGGCCACTACTGGGTGGGTGTCCCTGAGGAGGTCACCTGTGTCCCTCGGTGGTGGGTGACACGTAAGCAGCTCCTGATGCCACTTCGGGGTATGGGGAGCGAGTGATTCGAAGGGCGGTGCGCGACTGGGTCTGTACGTGCACGGGGTAGTGGGAAACGTGGATCTAGAGGTGCTGGTTGCACCTCTCGCACTGGTGGCTCTGGATCGGAGGACCTCTGCTGCCTTGCAGGACCATGGGAGGTGATCCCCGCAGTACCTCGCCTCTAATGTAAAGGGTAATGATGACACATGGTGATGTGTAGAAAAAAACCTCGGAGCTTCTCAGTGCTGAAGTTTGGAAACAGCTGTTCTCCAGCTTGATGGGTTCGAAGAGATGTTCGGTGGCTGCCAGACCGCTTAGTCAGTTGTGCTCTTATCACTGCATCGTCTCTCTCTTTCGCCTGCCTCTGTCTCCCTTACTGTCTTTCCTAGTCATCTGTGTTCTCTCTTGAACTCAGGTCTTAACTTTTTGACTTTTGCGGATTTTTTTTGTGGTTGTGTTTTAATGATGGGTTATACTATGCCCTTCCATATGGAAGGAGGGCCAGGGTAGTCCTATAATTTTTGGCACTACAGCAGCAAATGCAAACTTGGAATACCAGTCATACAAGTATGAAATACCATTATGGTATGTAAGGGGTTGGAAATTTCTGTCAATCCAGTTAAGGATCTGTAGATTCAAAGATTTGCCCCTTTTTCCTTCTTACCAAAGTTCACTTTCCTGTTTGTTCATCACAAGTAACATTCCTATATCAGGGAGTCCAGAAACATTTATTCTTGTCAAGGGACTGGCTTTTTCAGATGTGTTTTCAGTATCTTAGTTAAAGTAGGGAAGGAAAAATACCCCAGGAGAGGCTCAGTTCGGAGGGTTGCAAGAAACTTTTCAGTCAAGTTTATTAATGGACAAATAGTATTTGCTTTTTACTTAGATTGTTTGTGATCCTTCCATTTAGTTTCAGTTCAGGAAAAGTGGAAGTGAAACTCACAGGGCTGAAGTGACTAGGACTGACAAGCTCTTCCTTGGTGGGATACTCTTGTCTTGAAAATCCTGCTCTGCTAAGAGCCTCTTGATCCTCGTGCATGAGTCTTGAGAAGTCCTTTCCCTCTCTCTCTCTCGCTGTGTGTATGCTGTGTCGTGCATAGGTGGGGCAGCTGCATTGGTTCAGTTCTTCTGAAATTTTTATGGAAAAGTACAATTCGTCTTGGCTGAGCACATACTTGGGCTTCTTTCCAAAGCTACCAAAGTAGCCAGCTGGAATGATAAATGGCCAATTTGGAGCCATATTAATAATGAGGCATGTTACACTTATCCTTTATAAGTTGTTTTAAATCTGTGAAAGCCAAGTTGGAAGACAAATGACATTTTAAAATATTCAGCAACGTCTAAGATTTCTTCTCAGACAATGCCTCTGCAGAAATCCCGGAACATTTCAGTTGTCATCTAATTATGACTGACAAGGTTAACAGGTTCAGGGAAGCCCAGGAAACCTCATTTTTCCCTGAAGCAAAGTAACTCCCTGTTTTTGTGTCAGCTACCTTACTGCCCACTTTATGGCTTTTCTGTATTTACTTTGCTGTCAACACCTTCAAGGAACAGAGATTTCCATTTTCAAGTTAATAAAAGGGAAGCATTTCCACCAAATTTGATATTGTGTGGGTTACACATCTCGATTAAACTTCAAAAGGTATCTTATTCACAAGTAAAATGTAGAAGCGATCTTGTCCCTTCGAGTCTGTGTGCTGCTGCCGTCTTGCAGGCGAATTCCCAGTGTCCTTTAGTAGTCACCGCAGCACTCCACGCACGGAAAAAGAATGTGTGACAATTATATCACCCAAAGAGATCATACACTGGCAATTATTATAGGAGAACTGTATTAATGTCTACAGTGGATTTTTTCTTTTTTTTTGAAACAACCTTTAATGCGGTGGGGAGTGTTACATTATTAACATTCATTCTTAAGATTTTTCAAGGTTATTTTGCTACCTCTCCGATATTTATGCTCAGTGCTTGTTTTCTGTTGCTCGAGTGAGATGTTGTGTATGTATCATTCCATTCACATGACTTAAGTAACAACTCTGTAACACTCCTGCTTTTCAGTTGTTGATGAGACACTTCATAATGCTGTTGAGTAGTAGCATCTGTAATTTTTGTTTTGGGAGGGGGAAAAAATTTCTGTCAGAGAGAAGGGCTGTTTCTTAACCTGGTTTCCTGAAGCAACAAAGGTAAAGCAGCTCAGATCTGTATGTGTCCATTGGCCCTTCTCCTGCAACAGTTTTTTGAATCGGTTGGTTACTGTTAAGGACATTCAACTTTGCGCTGCCTCCTGCACACGGTTGGCAGGCTGAGCAAACATGGGGTGGAGCTGTACAAGAGGATGGCAGTACTGAAGTGTATGGGGAGAGGGGATGAGGCACTTAGGAGGTACCAGGCAATATTTCAGTGGGAGTCTGTGATGAATTAAAGACATTGTGAGACGCTGAGGTGGGGGGGAACTGAGGGTGCAGGATATAACTCACAGGAAACCAAGATTCTGTGGATTTACTACTCTTGGTTTTTAGTAGTGATATAAATGAAATCAGAACGGGCTTTTACGTAAAGATGGTTTTGACTGATTTCTTTTGCTTTAAAAGAAATGGCCCTCTGGTATTCTGCCTTCCCAAAGGCAGTGTTATCATGCTCATTCTTTCTTCTCAGAAGAGCACCCTGTGCCTCAAGGGAAGAGCTTTTGTTTTGTTAGTGCAGTCCAGTTTGGAGCTGCTCACAAGAATGCCAGAAGTGAGAATGACTTTTTTTCATTATGTACTGAAATAGGATGCTCAGAGGTATTTTGGTGTTGCACTGATAACTCAGCACTCTCTCAAACGCAGCAAATTTGCCTCTGACTGCAGCAGAGAACAGAACACCCCTGTGCTGGCTTTAAACTAGCTGTCATGGTTTGAAGAGTAGCTGTCAGTCTGGATAAGGAAGTTCAGAGTTCAGCACAGCCTGTGAAACCCATGTGGGCAACTCCTGTTGGTACAGAGCGCCTGCTGGGAGCTCCAGGCTGCTGTGGCTCAGCTGCTGCGCCTAGAGAAACCCCGTCAACAGCTGCTCAGGTGTGTGCATGCTGTACTGCACTTGCTGTGGTGTGCAGTCACGGACGTGAGTTTGGGCTGAATTTGAGTCAGTGAGCAGTCTCAACATAAAGACATCTTCCTGCTCGGTCCCCTGGGCAAACTGGTGTCTTTGATGTATTACACTTTCAAGTCTGCCGTTGCTCTTGCAACGAGGCGTAACATCAAACTTCGTAATTTCAAATATTAATGTGCGTGCCAAGATGGTTCAAAGAAATTTTGGCTGCCCTGCTTATCAGGGGTGAGCTGGTACCGACATTCACAGGGAGTTATTTGCCATCACCTCTTCTTACTCAAACCAGCTTGTATGAGTCCTGTCATCTTTGTTGTATTTGTGTGTAAGTTTGTGCAACTTCTCTTTTAGATTGGTTTACAGATGTGGTTGGAAAGCACTTACATTGTTTCAGATACACTGACTTGCTTCCCATTAGCAGCTTGGTGTGTGAATAATGGTCATAATAACCCTAATAATACTTTGCAAATTGAGTCTTGCTTTCCTTGCAATAGATCTTTAAAGATCTTTTCTTTGAGATAGAGTTTAATTTCTACACAGATCATTCCTGTAATACTTTTTTTTTTTTTTGGTCTTTTCCCTCATATGATTCATGAATACAAAATTCACATTCAAGGAAGTCTTAAGTCTTAGGTTTCCATAGTTAATGAACGTAACTATTGCAAACTATTTCATGTGTATAAACATGTGAAGTTATGTGATGATAAACATCAGTAAATATTTAGAAGCCTGAAAAATTTGTAGTAAAATTAACTGTGAGCCAGAGCTGACTCCCATTCAGCTAGGTAAGGCGAGCACATAAGGTCTAGTTATGAACCACTATTTACTTGTTATTCTTTATGTACAGTGAACAATTACATGGAAAGCCCTTGACAAGGATTGAGACCTTACATGAATCCAACTTTGCTTTTGTGCATGAATTTTAAAGATCTGTCATGACCTCTGATAATTTTTTGGTTTTGTTGTTTTGATTGTTTTTTTTTAATCGCTGGTCTTTTTTATTTGTCCTGCTGGTGTGCCACTGTATCTTACTTATGCTCAGAAGAGTCAAACACAAACATACTTGGTGTCTAGCTGCCATTTCCATGTCATCCTGAGTTCCCTTAGAATATTTTAATAACTGATTTCCATATAGGAAAATAGCTGCTCATAAAGTCCTGACTGATGAAACGTGGAAAAAATTCTCAGTTCTGCAGTTCCTCACATCCTCTCCTAGCCATCACTTCCCCATCTGCTTCCATCCTTCCCTTCCCGAGAGCGTTGGTCTGTGAGCCCACTAATGTTTTGGGAACCACTCGTGCAGATGATGTTCGTACTAGTGTAAGAAGCAACGTTTGTGGCCGTGGTCTCTGTTGGGGACTGGGAGGAGAGACTGCTGTTCTCATACTGCCTCTCACCTTACTGCGCTATGACCTTGACTATATCTTAAATTACCTTCTTGGCTGACAACCTAAGCAGGACATTGGCTTCGTGTTTATAGAGCACTTTGAACACGAGTGGAGCTACCAACGTTGAATCATTGTAGGAAAGTATGAATGCTAGGTTTACCTAAGGTTAGCACAAGCCCAGGTGGTGTCACCTCTGCAGTGTTTCCTATCCACTGACTGACACAGGGCTTGCTGTTACTGTGAGCATCCTGGCCAAGTCACAGAACCCTTCCACTGCTTCCTCCATGTCCCTGTGTTTGTAAAGATGAGACAGAATTGAACCTGCTTTGCCTGTATACCAAATAAATCATGGCGTTAAAAAATTGTGAGGAGGAGCATGATCTAATATCCTTTCCGTTAATTTGTCTAGATCTTGCTCATTTTAAATATTATGCATATGTCTGAGGAGAGAAGGTGGTATAGAAGTATGGGAATATACAGCAGCAGCCTAAGTTTTGAGTTGCTAGGAGTTAAGTAGGAGTAACTGAGCGTCATGTTGGGAGCTTGCTTACGGGCACCAATCCTGCAGAGACTGAAGGATATGTTCAATTGCAGTAGACATATTACAGCCTATCTACAGTGTGTAAAATCAATCATCCTGCATATTGGCAGGATGAGTGTTCTAGCAGTGTGAAAAGAGCAACTGATTAGGTTTGCTCTGTGTGAGGAATTTTCTCCAGTTTCAAGTAGATGTTTCTTCCTGTAAAGGACCCGTGCTTTTGTCCTTATTACTCTTTGTAAAGATATGTCTAAAATACATATCACAGCATGAACAGAATCTTATTAATAGGGAATACACAGTTATTCAGTAGCTTGTATTAAATAAATATTTTTCAATTTTCTTGTCATTTGCCAGAGCTAATTTAGAGGGGGGGGATGTGTAGTATAAGGATATATTTTGGTCATGGGATCTCCTTCTTCTTTGAATGCTGACCAAATGTCCTGTGCCTCTCTTTACAGCTTCCAGCTACAGTTTTATTCTGAGCATTAGTGAAGAGGAAGCCAGGGTGAAGGCTTTGAACGAGTACCTGAGCACTCGTAGTTATATCCAGGGGTTCACATTTTCACATGCAGATGTGGAGGTATTCAAAAAGTTTTCGGGGCCACCTGTGGACCAGTATATCCATGTTGTCCGGTGG
The DNA here is from genome assembly GCF_000690775.1 of Eurypyga helias. Classification (NCBI taxonomy): domain Eukaryota; kingdom Metazoa; phylum Chordata; class Aves; order Eurypygiformes; family Eurypygidae; genus Eurypyga; species Eurypyga helias. The sequence goes on along the minus strand of NW_010245094.1, from coordinate 8,143 downwards.
TACAGACACATAGAAGCAATCTATGATGGCAGCAGTGAAAAAAATGAGCCTTGTAAACTTCAAACAAGTGAGTAATACAAAACTGATGCGCAGGTTATAGACTAGCTGACATTGTGTTGGTTTTTATTGCGGAAAATTCCTGGAAGTTCCCTTTCATTCTGTCTTGCACGCTTTAAAATTTACCTTATCAACTTGTATTTAAGGTCATTAAATTCTTCCATACAGTTACCGTGTGATTGATAGATCCTGACCTATTTGAATGTTAAAGCTGTTTCCACATTTCTTCAAAATTCCTCAGTGTACAGAATTCAATTATGGGTATTTCGTTTAAAAAGCTAGCCACTGGGCTGTAAAAGAAATGTGGGGTTTGGCTTGTTCCTTAAAATACTGGGATTTGCTCAGTCCGCTGTTCTTCCCCTCCAAGGGTAACTGAATAGTTGTATAATACACAAGTTCATACTGAAGTAAACTGAATACTGCCTCTTCGATTGTTACTAACACTTAATTTCAAAAAGAATGTTTGGGGTTCTTTTTCAACCCCACTAATTTAAGCATTGCTGACGATTTGAGGAAATGCTAACCGGTTAATCTAGGTCATTGTGTAAGCATGGGTGCTGGCATTTTTGCGAGCTGCATCACTCTCCTGAGTTGTTTTCCAATGAGCTAGTCTAATTTAATTGCTTTATAGTGAGATCCTGGTTCAAGGAGTCATGAAATAATTAATAATAATAACAACACAGAGCTGTTGTATAGTGTTTGCAGTACCTATGAATGAATGCATAATGTCTGTCATTTTTGCTGATGGTTGTTGACTAATATTCCTCCAATGCCATCTTCTCACAGCCTCTCATCATAGGTGTTCTCAATTCCTAGCAGAGCAGCAGTTAAAGTCAGACTGCTGCGGGTGGATTCTGTATATGTGTGTGTGCCTGCGTGTGTCTGTGCTGGTTATTGATTTCCCTTGAGCAGTGAAGAGGTCCCAGCTGTACCACTGGCTCTGATAGCAGATTTAATGCCACTAATGACCATTTGTTCGCAGAATTGCATGAATCAGGGTGGAGCAGTAAGAGAAAATGTTTCTGTTTTCCTGTTCATGAAATCTTTGGTGTTCAGTTTCTCTTTCTACAGGGTTATGTCTTGTTATCTTCATGATCTGTGCATATGTATCAAAAGTCCTGAAATGGTGTTCTGCAGTGCACTATGAAAATGGCATGTGTTGAGGGTTTTTTTTTTTTGATATATCAGAGACCTGTAGGGGTGGATTAGAGCAAATGAACTTCAGTTTGCAGGGGGAAAACTGTAGCTGCCAAAGATGTATGTGAGCAGACATTTGAACGGCATGCCTTTTTCTTTGCCCTTGGTGTCCATGTCACGGATATACCGTGACACCTAACTTGCAAGCTGAGAACTTTAGGGTGCAGTATCTGGGTTTTTCATATGTTTAGTGTGGTTGTAAGTCAAGAAAGCTTTACAGTTTTATCTTTTATTAGACTAACCCACATAGGCTTTCTTCCCTGAGGGAAACGTTAGCCACAATTAAGCATGCCAGCGTAATCTTTGTAAATCAAAGAGTAAACAAATCCATACCTTGGTATATGGTCTGTGTTGTGAATAGACTGCTCTTGAGCTTGAGGTGTTCTATTCAGAAATAACTCATACAATGAAATGTTTAGGATAAACACATACTTACGTGGATCCATAGCATGGAGATTTCATGGAGTCCATTTGTGAGACAGGGTACTACATTTAGTATCTTCCTTTCTTATTTAGGCAGTTATCCAAAAAAGGAAGATGAGGAAGAGATTAAATTTTTTTTTTTATACTGTGAATGTTTACATTACTTGAAGGTTTTCCACCAAAATATTCGTACGAAGATATCAGGGGAACAGAGTTAATGAAGAGCACTCTCAGACACAGGATCAGAAAGGAATTTTGTTGTCAAAACATATAGTTTGTGTAATATTTTAATTGCAGTTAAAATGCATATCATGAGAATTCCTAAAGACAGTGCTGTGTGTAAGACTGGCAACCTTGATGTATTTTTGAATTTCCTGGTTTGCTTTCATTCCTAGCTAATGTGATAATTAGTTTAACGTTGTTAGAGCTGTAAGCAGCCCTGTGCATAGCAAACTGCAGCTCTTCGACAGATAACATATACGTACTTTTGTTCAGAAAACCCATGAGTTCAACAATTGTGTTGCTTTTTAAAATTGAAAAGAAAACAAATGCAAGAATACTGTCGCTAATATGACAATATTAGCTGAACATGAGCTGTCCATGAGTGCTGGCGGCCCAGAAAGCCAGCTGTATGCTGGGCTGTATCCAGAGCAGTGTGGCCAGCAGGTCGAGGGAGGGGATTCTGCCCCTCTGCTCTGCTCTTGTCATACCCCACCTGGAGTGCTGCGTCCAGCTGTGGAGCCCTCAACATCAGAAGGGTATTGACCACTTGGAGCGAGTCCAGAGGAGGCCATGAAGATGCTCCGAGGGCTGGAGCACCTCTGCTCTGGGGACAGGCTGGGGGAGTTGGGCTTGTTCAGCCTGGAGAAGAGAAGGCTCCAGGGAGACCTTATAGCACCTTCCAGTACCTGAAGGGCCTACAAGGAAGCTGGGGGGGACTTTTTACAAGGGCCTGTAGTGACAGGACAAGGGGTAATGGGTTTAAATTGAAAAGTGGGGAGATTTAGATTGGCTATAAGGAAGAAATTCTTTATGGAGAGGGTGGTGAGGCACTGGAACAGGTTGCCCAGAGAAGCTGTGGATGCCCCATCCCTGGAAGTGTTCAAGGCCAGGCTGGATGAGGCTTGGAGCAACCTGGTCTAGTGGAAGGTGTCCCTGCCCATGGCAGGGAGGTTGGAACTGGATGATCTCTAAGGTCCCTTCCAATCCAGACGATTCCATGATTCTCTGATTCTATTAATATTACTCTGGGTTTTACCTGCCTCTTGCTGAATTGGAACTATTTGTGGTAAATGTGTTCAAAAACGCCTTGTGTACATAGCAGCAATGTGTGATAAAAAGCTGAGGTTCTTTCTAAACTTTTCCATCTGCCCTCCCTCTCACCCTGAGTACAGGTACTTTGTCAATATTGGCTCTAGAGGCCGACTCTTCTGATCTCTGGACATATTTTGCAAATTCGGTATGAGATCTGTGATGTGCCGACACAGTATAATCAGTGGCATTGCAGAAAGCCCAGGACTGCCATAATACTTTATTATTAACTCATTAAATTTCAAAGCTCTTGCTAATGCTTTAACTGAATTGCATGCTCTCACTTTTACGCCCTCTTTCTTCCTGTTACTCTCATCAACAGTTAATAGCAACGGCAAGTTGGAGAGTAGAAAATAAACTAGATTGAAATAATTTATTTCGGGTTTAGTGGCTTTGTAGGAAGCCCTAACAAAAGTAGTTGGATTACTAGGATTGGAGCTGTTTTGTCTAATTATATGTGTTGGGGTTTTTTTGAAATAATGATGTGATAAGGAGAAAATGTTATACTGCAAAATTGTTTGTGGAAGGTATCTTTTCAGTTCTCTTTAACCTATGTTTTTCCCCTAGGTAAAGGCAAGCGTGTGCAGCCCCCCTGGTCTCCCCCAGAAGGGACAAAACATTCTAGGCTCTGCCTCTACAACAGTCTGACTCGCAATAAGGTGACTAAATGAAAGAAAAGTGGAGAATTGCATAGAAAAATGAATAGAGAAGTCATCAAATGCTTGTTTATTAAGTGTTTACCCAATCAGTAGTTGGGTTTCTGGGTTGTATCTTGCGGAATGTTAACAAGCACGTGCCAGAGGTGCTGTGTCAGGCAAGTGTGTTTGCTGAGGCAAGTGTTATAATATATGCAGTAAATATACATATGGGACAAGTGTGTCTATCGCATAATACGTAGTTCACAATTGCCAGTTATCATGCAAAATAGCTGGAGGTTCCACTGTAATACGCATAAGTATAGGCAATGTGAACAGAATAAAGTCAGTTTCTTTAGATGTCTGTGTAAAAAAAAAAAAAAAAAAGTCGCATCAATTATATTATTGTAATACAAACTTCTTGTTTGATGGCTCTTTGGGAAAGAGGGGAAATACTAAGAATACTTATGTTATATGGGATGTAGTATGCAAGTATATGTGAAATTATTATACTCTGTAACCTTTTTCAGTGCAAAAGAAACCCCGAACATCCGTTTTCCAAACACAGCTTGAATAATGCCCTGACTAGTCCAAATCTTTGTAATCTGGTATCTTGATTGATAAGAGTGCAGATAACAGGCAGCCACACCCTGTTCTCTCTCATGTGGTAAAGCTAGTGGTGATCTTTTCTTATGGTAAAACTGGGAGTGGAATAACTATTCATTTTTTGCAATTATAATCCATGTTTCATGTTGTAATTTCCAAATGTGGTGTTACTGGCCTGAGGTCATGTCTTCAATTTCTTCTGATCACTGTACCTTCTCTTTCAATTAAGGAAATCTTTCAGCCTCAGAATGGAAAAAAGGTCCTGTGGTATTGCTGTGGTCCAACAGTTTATGATGCATCGCACATGGGACATGCCAGGTACTCCAGTTCCTTATTTTGATACAGGTAATAACAGTGCTTATTGGAAGCAAAAGATTAATAGAAAAAGGTACTTTATTTAAATGAGCGTATTACTAGAAAATAACCTTGTTAGACACAATGCTTGACATTTAAGATTAAAAGCATATTATCATATGTCATTTTGTGATTAAAAATTTAGGAGTAGATGAGGGAAAATTAAAACTGCTGTAAGATTATTGACTCTGAGATTGAAGTAGTGTATGGAATAGACATAGGCTTGAGGCGTTCATTAAAAACGTCCCTATATCTTTTATGTTTTTAGGTCATACATCTCATTTGATATCCTGAGAAGAATCTTGAGGGATTATTTTAAATATGATGTTTTCTATTGTATGAATATTACAGATATTGATGATAAGGTAAGGTCTTTTAAAATTGCAATCTAAAATAACGTACTTTGAGCACAGAAGTCATATGTAATTGCCGTTTGATAAGCCAAGATAAATCTTGCACTTACTAATTTAGACATACATTTTGTACACAAAGTCATTGATTTTTCTCAGTTTTGTAGTATTTCCTAGAAAAGCCTGTATTCTTGTGTGAGTGAGTGTTGTCAGAAATAGTGAAAACTTAGCATTTGGTAAACATAACTTATTTATTTGCCTGTTGTTGAGATACTAGCTGATTAACTATGTATGGTGTGTTTAACTTGTATTTCTGCATGTAATTCTTCTAGCTTGTTAAATCTATGGGGGTTCTGAAAAGCCTCTGGTGTGTAATAATTAGATTTTAGTTGCACTTTCTATAACTACCTGTAGCTTCACAAAAGCATTTTGATATTTTTGCTTTGTAGATCATCAAGAGAGCAAGACAAAATTACCTTTTTGAACGATATAGGGAGAACAAATCAGCACCAGCTCAGCTACTTGAAGATGTTAAAACTGCCTCAGAGGTGGGCATGGTATCTGATCCCTGCTAGTGTCTTAGGTTCTTACACAGTGATGTAGGAAAGCATATGAAGAATGCCTCTGGCATTCTACCTCCTTAAACTTTGTGCTTGTTTCAGTTATCCTCCTGAACTGGTACCACACAAATTAGAAGTTTTATTGAAACTGCACATCACTTTGATTTCCTGTTGTTTTAGAACTATCTGTAAATGGCATGCCTGATTTTTATGTTCATAGAACTTGTTTGTGAGTGCATGTATATTCCTGTGGGGGTAATGGGGGAAAAGCTCAAAAAGCTTTTGGATGTTTGTGTGTTAGAATTAAAATTTTAAAAATAACCCTTTAAAATAGTTTTTAAGTTGTGGTGGTACATCATAAAGCTTATGAGATTTCTCTTTTGTAGTATGGATGGGCTTGGAAAGAACAAAAAGTCTCCAAAGCTTTAGGGAGTTAATGAATTGTGTATGCTGGTCTGAAGGTGGGGGAAGGTGGTTATCTGGTCATTTTTAGAACTACAGATCACAAAGAGATTATCAGTCTAATGAACTGAATACAGGCCTCAGAACAGGAGGCCTGGAAATTTTGCCCAGCTCTAATTGTCTGACATACTCTCTAAGCGTAGCATTTAATGTCTCTCTGTTTCACATTAAAGCTTCTCCTTTTCAGGGTTGTGATAACCAGCTCTGTAATTGAGGTGATGAACTGCATAGAAAATGAAAAGGACTAAACAACAGTAATGATGGTGTAGTAATTTATAAAGTCTTTCTGAAAAACTGAATTCGGACGTGAACCAAGTTCTTTTGACTTCACCTTTGTTTCTGATGTATGGAGTATGTTTCAGAAGTTTGATAGCAAAGTTTTTTATGTGGCATAGTGTATTATTCATCACTAGCAAGGTACTGTGTGGCTAAGATGATATATTGTGTATGGAGCATAGGACTACTGTACTGGAAGTTGCTTTCTAATTATTTTTTTTTTCTAATTGTAGCTCTTTTCAATTAAATTAAATGAGACAACAGACCCAGATAAAAAGCAAATGTTGGAAAGAATTCAGGATGCAGTGAAGTCTGCTTTTGGCCCTCTGCAAGAAGCTGTGCAAGCCAAACTCCCTGCAGAAGACATCAACAGATGTCATGAGGTCAGTTTGAACTCCTTTTCAAATTATATTTGTCTTGTAATTGTTAGGGGGTTTAAAATTAGTATTTAGCTTGTAGTAATTCCCTGAAACTTTATGGAAATTTTTATTCATAAAAAAAGGGAATGGTGGGCCTGAGGACTTCTTAGTATTTTGCATTCCATACAGGAAATTTAATCCTTGAATTCAACTATATACTTTTTGGATGTTTTATCAATGACTAGGTTTTTTTTTTCCTCCTTCCACTGTGATAGTTACTCAGTTAATTTTGAGTGGATTTTTCTCTTGCATATATTTAGACTTTCTCTTTGAATCTTTTTGGTCTTGATGAATTAGTTTCTGTATAAATTACTGAAAATGCACTTATGACATTCCAGTACTGGTGGCAGTTTTCTACAAAAGTGTTTATGTCTCTGATCCGAGAATAATATATATCCCCTCAAAAAATTATGCTGAGGGTAGTTTTTACCCAAAGAGCATTACATTTAGTGACAGTAGTCCTTTTGACTTTATTGGACTTTGGTACTCTCCCAGTAACCAGGTCAGGTAATATAACTACTTTTAGTAGTTGGTTTCCACTTTCATCTTTTCCTGTTTTCAGATTATTGTAGGAAGCACAGGGTATGTGCTTCCTTCTTGAGAAGGCTCTAAATTACCTTTTTTTTTTAAAAGTCCAGCTGTTCTAATATCCCGTGACTTATGAAAGTGTATACTGACCTAACGGTATTTTAAAACCAGCTAAAATCTAAGCAATCAAACCTTCTGTATCTCATTGTTAAAAAATTTCATCTTTTAATATAAAACTAGAATATATCCTTGCTGACATTCAAATTAGTCTTTCAAGCACTTCAAGCAATGTGCACAGTAAGGCTTCTGTTACAATTATCCGGTAGAGATGGGGGGAAGAGATGATGTGAAATAACTGCAGGTCCCATCCAATGTTTGCAGTGTAAATTCCACATGCCTGTTTAAGTGATTGACATCAAAACTGGTATCACTTACCAGTTTATCTTCCTTCCTCTGTTTCATCCATGTTTATGAAGGGCAACATGATAAAAATCTGACAGAAGCATAGGTTACTCTGTCTTCATAGCCAGGAGCCTTTTTGCTGCAGCAAACCTCTCTGTTCAGAATAAGAACTTTCTGCAGGGCAAGTCTTTGACCAGTTGCACTTACAATTGTTGTTTTATAGATACTGTTGGAAGAAGCCAAGGATTTGCTGTCTGACTGGTTAGACACAAGATTTGGCAGTCAGGTGACTGACAATTCCATATTCTCAAAGCTTCCCAAATTCTGGGAAGGGGAATTTCATAAAGATATGGAAGCACTCAACGTAAGTAAACAAGCCGCTAAGAAATTATGTGATGATGACAGTCAAGGACAGCTTTGTTTGTTACAGATGAAATGCCATGTCATATGCAGTGGTTTGGATCGGTGACGGTTTATTTATTCACCTGTAAATCAGAGGAACTTATTGCCTGTTCTGTCAAAAGTGCAATAAGTGGAAGAGCTGACACAGAATCATAGAATCA
>NW_010245093.1:21315-21995 GCF_000690775.1 Eurypyga helias | reverse complement strand
GTATGTTGTTAGGTAGATGGAGCCCATCACTGCTTGGTATGCATCACACAGCCCCTGTTTTTAATATTGACTTGACACGTGCAGCCACTATATTATTTATGGTAGTTTTAATGTAGAGTCTAAATGTGCCCTCAGCTTTAAGAAGGAAAACTGCTTTCCTTTAGCAGTCGGCTTTTGGAGACCTACTGCTTTTGAGGTGAAATAACAGTAGAATTTAGAGTGCAGTAGTTTTTAGCAAATCTTTTCTCATTCTCAGAAATTAAGCGGAATCTTTTGCCCGCACCTCATTTAGCAGCTGGATGTCTTGACAGCATTACTGCTTTGTGAATTTAATTGGCCGGACTTCAACCGTAAGGTGTGCGTGGCAGCCAAGAGTGAACAGATATTCTTTTGTTTTAGTTCAAAGTCATATTGATCTTGGTGCAGGTAGAGGGCTTGTCCCTGCTCCAGCGCAGCCAATGGCCGAGCTCCAGGTGGAGCAGGGGTAGGTCCAGGCTTATTTCATGCTGTATTTGTTGCTTCATCTGTTTTCACCTCGAAGGAAGATATAAATGCCATGTAGTGAAATGGAGGGAGGGGGTGATTTGATCTCATGGTAACTTCTCCAACTATCCGTACAGCTGTACATAAAATCCAGCGCTGCTAGAGGCGACGCATCTCCGAGCACCTCAGACAGCAGC
>NW_010245093.1:0-21284 GCF_000690775.1 Eurypyga helias | reverse complement strand
CCCGGCGTTCCCCCGGAGAAGACCAGCCGTTACCCTGGCAAATGCCTTGCATCACAGTATTGCCCCTTCCCATTGGAAAGGCCTACGGGTAGGGACAGGAAAAGGGATCACAAGCAGCGCTGCAGAAGCAGCGTCACTCAAAGAAGCAAAAGCACAGAAGGGTGGGGGAGCAGGTTCCGCTCTGCATTAGATAATCCAGCCCTTTGTGCCAATGCTCTGCCTTCATTTTGCCAGTTACCCTGTTTTTCCCTTTTCCTCAGTGTCCGTATGACTGAGGATCCAAGATGTTTTCATATGCTCTGAACAGGATTACAGGGACGTAGGGCTCTCCTATGTCATGGATAAGAAACTTCCATATGAACGCATTGTTTGGTGAAAATAAGTTGTGTTTCTACAAAGCCGCAGGTAACCATGTACGTGTGACTCTGGTCTGACCATAGCTGGGAGTTTTTCCACCCTTCTGTGGATGGGCTGGCAACACAGCAGTCTTCTGAGAGGAGGAGATATTGGAGAGAAAAAGGTGGAGGTGCAATGTTTTTCTTTCAAGCCTCTGCTATCGTATAGCAGAGTGTGCAGGCTGCTTGTACAGACCGAGACACCGCACAAGTGCTGTTGGCTGCTGTGCAAAACCCCGTCCCTTTTCTCAGAGCACTGCACGATCCGACAGCCAACGAACCATTCTGGGTGCAGGTCCCTCCGGAAAGACAGAAGGAAAATCCACTAACCCTGACGCTGTAAAAGTTCTAATTTCCAGAATGGACAAAACCACTCATTTTTTTTCTTACATGAAATAGTGACAGAATGAAATAGAGTGAGCGGTGTGTTGGGGGAGAGCGTGTGGAATCTGAGGCAAGTAACATTTTATTTTTTTTTCATTTGCCCAGACAGATTCCACTGTGAACATGTAATGGTTTTCACTGAGGCACTGTGTTATTTTAAGGTAAATCTGCTGACTTCAGAATGCATAATCACTTTCATGATCGTAATAAATTATATCACAGCCATCTCTGGTGGGAAAATGGAAGGAAATGCACAAAGCAGGACTGCTAGGACAGCTTGCTGGTTAGGATGCTAGCCTAGAACCCATTTCTTTGTTGCTTTTTTTAGCAAATGATTTCAAAAGCATCTGGGTCAATTAAAAGCTCGTTTTGAAAGCATTGTAGGCACTCAAAATTTTAAGATATTTTTGAAGACATTGCTGCAGTTCGGTTCCATAGCCATAAATTGAAAACTGAAGCACTTCTTGCAAAGGTGATGTGTGAATAAATATATTTGAAAGAAATTGGAACAAAATAGAAGCCCTCTAAGGACAGGCTGCAGAGGCTGTGGTACTGAGAGCATTCATTCACCAGCGGTCGTAGCTTAAGCAGTTTGGGCATCTATCCCCCCTCCGGCTGGGTTGTTCCCAGCTCTTGCGCTTGTTGCCACAACTGTTTGCACAGCAGCACAGTGAACTTGATCACAGAATAGATCCAGCTGGTAAAAGATAAAATATATGCTGACTACATGGCAACACAAACGTCTGTGCCAGCCAAAACAGGGGTTGGCACGTGGGGCGGAATGAAGGCTGGGAGAAAGGAGGATGGGAGCTGCTTCAGCAACCTGCTACCGACTGCAAAATCGGAGTCTATTTTTAGTTTCCAAGTACCTTAAATGTTAATCTAGAACAGTAAAGTTTTTGTTCTAATGTGCAAAAAGGATTGGCCGTGGTCTGATGAGAAAACTTGGAAGTTTTTGTCACTGATTTCTACACAAGCAAAACCGGCACTCTCATTCATATATTAAAAGCAAAACAAAACTCGTTATGCGATGGCAATAGCCCATGAAAGAGATGATGTAGGAGTCATACTGTCAAGTGTTATAGTTTGATTTTTCTGAAGTATTTAACAGCTGCCTTTAAAAGACAGCTAGAATTTGTTTTTAACTTTCCTTAGAAGCTTGTGCTGTATGTCTGCTACAGTATTACTTTTTTTAATTACCACTGCCTAATTATGAGATAAATCATTGTTGCGTTACCCTTTTATATCTGAGATACAGATACTCATACTTCAGGTTTGTCTTTCCAGGCTTCAGTGGCGGTATACTAAAGATGAATTTCATCTATTCCATGTGACACAGGTTGTTTAACAGGAAAATGTTTTTATTAGAAGAGCTGGGTTAAGGGTCCATCTGGAACCAATTGAATTCTCTAATGGCCTAACCTTCTATTTCTGGAGGGAGAGAGGAGAAAAAGAAGGGAGGAAATTCAGGCTAGCAGTGTAGTCCTGCAGTGTGAATTTAAGAACCTTCCCCTCTGCTCCCTCCAGCCTCTTGTTCCTGCTGTCTTGCTGTAATTTGCCACGTCCTCAGCTTTGTACATACAGCTACTCCTATGACGTGCTGTAAATTATACTGTTCAAATAACTGCTGTTAAAAGTCATCATCAAAAAAGGATGGGGGGAGCAATTAAATAGGACAAATGAGGGAAGAGTAAATTGTGCCATGGGAAAGGAAATGAACATGGGTCTATGAGGGAAGACCAGGAGCTCTTCAAGCCATTATCACTGAGCCAGACATTACTAAAGCCCATATACCATATAATTACAGACTTTGATGATTAGCAGCCCTCTTCAGATTACCAAAGAATCGCTGTGTACCTTCCAGGACTGCGTGTGGAGGCTTTAACAACAGATGAAGTATTATAAAAAGGGAAGTCTACAAATTGCAGCCTGATTCCAAAGTCCAGTGATGTTCCCAGATGTCTTTCCGTTCTTCCAAGTGGCTTTGGAGAGAACCTGTGTGTAGCGCTTCCACATCAGGTGGGAGGAATTCTGCCCATCATGTGCTATGAATCAGGTTGAGCAAAAAAAAGGGAAGAAACCAAAAAAAAAATATTTGCAGTAACATATCTTTAAAGGACTTTTCCATATCAGAACGACATTGAGGCAGCATTTGTTCTGATATTTTGTTGTTTATAAACCCAGAACTTACCGAGCTCCCCGTTTTGTAAACCTGTTCTCGCACCCAGGCACAATGGTCTGCGATTTCTTGCTCAAATGCGGACAGCCTGCAGGAGAGCAAAGGGCTGCGACTTGTGCTGGATGGGACGGGCTACAGTCCATGTATTCATATGTGTCATGGGATGCTGAACCTTTTGGATTGCGTTGCTTGTTTAGTTTCAAAGCAGAGTGTAAGAGTCGTTATTCATGTATCACTCTACTTGGCTCTGCTGTTTTAGCAGCATAAAATAAGGTCTCTGCCCCAACCACCTTAAAATTTTGTTATGAAGTGATACAGAAAAAAAAAATATCATTCCCTTTTTGAAGTTAACCACTGCAAACATTTTATTTCTAAGTCATGTTGTATTACAAACTCGTGTCAGGGTGGACTGATAGCAAAATGCAGGAAAGGAGTATTATTTTATTAATAGAAACAAACCGTTGCGCAGTCTGGAGCTGTGAATGTTGTGTCGCTTGTGCTTCTTGGCACCACATCCCTGGCAGAAACATTACAGGGTTGAGTATGGCTAGAGGAAATTAACGTAAAGAGTGTTGATTATAAAATATTGGTGAATATATCTCTGTGTGTTTGGAGAGGAGATAACCGCGCAGTTTGCTCCTAACCCCATCTGCTTAAGTGCACTGCGCAGTTATTTGAAAAACCTTATAAAAAAGATAAAATCCTGAGTGCAAAGAGCCTAAAAATGCATCTATATTGAGAAAATGCAGCCAATTGATTATTCAGCTGGCAAAATGGAAATTTCAAGTTGCATAGACAGCTAATTGTGGCCTGCCTATGCAATGACAGGTCTATAATTTTTAGTTTTGTGCACATTCAAAGCCAGTCACCTTGACACTTAACAGTCCATTATCTGCCGGCCACCGACCATATGATGATATTCAAAGAGTGACAGGTCTTTTCCATTACAGAATGATAAAATGCACTATGCTTTATTTGGATAAAGCTGTCTTCACAGACAGAACAGGCCAGGTGCTTATCTGATCCTTGCATGTGACAATGACATGGGGACACCTTTTACTCCACAGAGCTAACCCTTTTTTTTGTTGTTGTTGTTCTTTTGGGATAAGGATGAGTTAAATTGGTATCCTCAGTATTGTTTTCTAGAAGAACAGGTAAGCAGGCATTCATATCTATGATTTCTTTCAGTGTTAACTAAGACGGATTGCAGGAAGCATTGGGACCCAGGTCATGCAACTACATGATGCATAATCTAGGGAGAAATGTTTATTTTTTTTATAAAAATGATTGCTGTGTTTTCAGCATGAATACAGAGCAAGGTCAGGAAACATGTCCCAGGATACTTGCTATCAAATAATAAAAAAACCCAACCAACCAACCAAACAAACAAAATCCCAAAAAACAAGCCACCCCAAATCAGGCTGAGACCTAGCATTTAATTCAAACTCAAACAAGAGGCTGGGCCCAGCCAGGGACTCTGTTGCACCTTCCCTGGATGTGGTAAATGTGTCTGTGGCTCTCTCTGCGGACTGCAGCAAGAACACAAGACGTAACCATCTCTCCTTGTAGGAAAAACATAGCTTGAAGAGCAGACGGTGCTTCGAGCTGGTTCTTTAGGTTACGGAGTTCTCTGCCTGGGTATCTCTTCAGGGGGTTGCGCAGTCCGGGGGTGGCAGGGAAGCGGTGCGCCTGTAACAAAAGCTCAATCCATGGTGGACAGAGTCTCTTCTCTTGCTGTGCAGGGAAAGCCATACCATCGAGCACTCCAAACAGTCCAAGTGCAGGAGATTGCCGTTTGCAGGAACCTAACGGGAGAGGGGCCCATGCCAAAGTCATAAACTCTGTTTTGGCCTCAGCACTAGTTTCTGTGCCAAATTGTTCCCAGTGACTTTATTTATTTCTCAATGTGAATTTCTAGTTGGGAATTCTGAACGTGGCTTTAGAATATCTATTTTTTAACTATTTCTGAAGTTTTAACACGAGTCAGTATTGTTTTAGTTCGCCAGCAGAACCTGTCCCAGCTCCCAGTGACATCAGGGCAAAGACCCTCACCGATTCATTGTGTGCTGGAACAAGTGCTGTATGAGTAAGATAAGTTCTATCCACAGTTCATATTGCAATGATTTTAAACTGATAAAAATCCTGTGAATTACAAATTTACAGAGCAGTTTTCTTGAGCATTGTCTAAAACCAGCACAAGCATTTAGAGTTAGCAATAGTAACTTTTGTCATTTGAAAAGGTGATTTGTGGATTTTCCAAATGATACACTTCAGTGTTAATTATTATTCTTTTAGCTCCTTGCTTATTCAGTAATGATCTACAATACTTCTGTGGGTTTTTTTTTCACTTAAGACATATACTTGATATGCAAACGTTCAGTCTCCTATGCTCTCATATGTACAGTATATTGCACGTATTTATAGCTCTGGCGAAAAGGCTAATGAAGAGAGCGTACTCTGAAGAGAACAGTCATGAGGCTTCATTTGTTCCCTACATGCTGCAATAATACTAACACACCTTTTACTCTACAGAATGGCTTGTACTTGGGGAATTGTGTTTCATCCAATTTTCTTGCAAATAATGAACAAGTTCCCCCAGGTTTATTGGCACTATCTTGTGCACACTTTTTTGGTGTAAATTATTTATTCTACTAATTTAACAGCAAACAGTCCTGGATAGTGAGCTTAGAGAGGCAATTTCATATGTATTGGTTGTAGGTTAATTATTTAGGGATTGAGATATCTCTGGTAATGCCAAATAGGTACAGACCTAATCAGAGAAAGCAATTGAACGCGTCTAGGTTTTCCAAATCTCAGATCATGCAACCATTATTTGATGGTCATTAAGTTTGGTGTGTTATCGCAAAAGAGCACAAATGTGTTTTGAGGTAGCCCACGAGTTAACCCTTTATAGTTCCTATCCTTTCCCAGGCAATCGACCCTTTGGCCACTCTGAGCCAGCTAAGCAGAATGTTCACATCCATGTATTCTGTTGTTCTGGAAATGGAGACGGGTAAGGATGGGTTTAGGTAGGTATCTCGTGGGGTAGTTCAACAGTTTTGATCTGTTGAAATACGAATGCTGAAGAATCAGCAGATAATCATAAATCCTATTTAGGACTAAAATAAACATCCCCTGCTGATTTTTTTTTTAAGTGTGGTGCGCAGCCAGACAGAGGAGAGAGCGTAACTGTTATAATTGTCACTACTTGATTTTTATACAGAGGTTTTGATGCTAATCATTTGAAAACCACAAAACATCTCAAGTTCTGTGTAGCATCACTATCCAGTGTCAGCTTAATGGGAATGGGTATTGTTTGGGTTTTTTAATTCAGTGAGGAAAATATTATTCTTCATCAGTATGAGTGTTTTTCAGCTGACATGAAATAAGTCAGGCAGTTCATTGGAGAGAAGTGTAAGCTCTGAGCAGAGCCTAAGAAAATGAATGAAAAGCCACAAGAGGAGAAATCTGCGAGCAGTGCTTGGTGTGGATAAAATGTTGATGTTAAGGCACAGTTGTTTCCATTCTGTCATCTTTATTTCTACAACAAAATTACTTCTCTGTGCTCTGCTGTGCTTGACTCCTTAAATGGCACTCACAGCAGCCCTTGGGAAGGGCTAGAAACTCTTCATCTTATGGCCATGTTTTAGCACCTCTTCAGTAGCAGGTGGGGGGATGTTTAATCTTTTAACCTTCTCAATGGAGTAATCTGCTCTGTAGGCTGTTTGTTTTGGTAGCGTTTGTTTTTATTTTCTCTTTGGTTTGGTTTTATTTTTTTTAAATGTACATGTGGGTTCCTTTTTAATGTTAAATTGAAAGCACGTTCCTAAAATGTGCCTTGAAGTTGGAGCCGATGGTGGGTAAGATTTGAGGTGATCCCTTTTTTTCTAAGGCGGTTAGTTCATTCCCCAGTTTTAGGTCAGCCTTCATGGAAGTGCTTGTTCCCTTCCAGATGAGCCCTACCTTCTCGCTTAAGAATCTGTCTTGCCAGAGGAGTGAGTGGTTCACTGCAAAGCTTTAGGAATCACAGGCTTTCCAGTGTAGAGAGCTGAGTATATGATGGGGAAAGCATGATAGTTTGCATTGTCGAAGGGATGTACTGAAGCGTTGTGCACTAATTGGATTTTCTTTAGCACGAAAGCCTCTGTGCCAGATGTGTTGCAGGGGTAAGAGAGATGACTAACTCAAGCCAGATTATTAACAAGCAGGATAGGATGGAGTCACTTAGTGGCAGGCTGAAGGAAGCCCCGTCAATGGCCACATAAGAGCATTCTGCTAGCAAGCATTTTAAGAGCACAACTAAACATCTTTCTCATTTCACATTCAATTGATCTGAGGTGCATCCTAACAATATATCATTTTTTTTTTCTATTTCACTATGTAAAAATAAACACAATCCTTCAAGGAGGAGGAAAAGTTCAGATGCATCAACTGTTCTTTAGTAGGAAGACATGCTAATCTGCTAAATTGTCCAGTTGCTGTGGGATTTTTGCATTTCTAAGGAGAGAGCTAATAAATCTCGTGATCAGTGGGAGAAGAGAACCTGAGATAATGCTTTAATGATGGAGTGCTTTGGGGAAGCAAGGAGGAGACCCGAGACTAGAGTCTAATGGCCAGCTTCTGAAAAGAAGCCCCAAAAGGTGGTTAAAGTCTGTCCAAGGTTCTCTGTAGCTGTGGGGTGGAATAGATACTTCCAGCCATGAGCTTAGAGATCATTTAGCAACTTAGATTTTATGGAACCACAGAAACGAAAAATTAAAAACATGAAAGGAAGACTGTAATAGTTGGAAGAGTATATGAGGAATCTTGGCAAAAGTATGAAATAAAACATACACAGCTGTGTTAAGAAAAATATTTAACTCCAGTTTAAAGGCCGTGAGTCATTAGGATGTGTTAAAAGGCAAAAAGCAGCATAAGTATCGTTTTCCAGCAAAACTGACAAAGGAAAGCTGCATCTCACTTAATTGTAAAATGTTTTAATTACAGTAGTACGCTGCACTGCTGCTTAGGTGCAGTCCCTATGCTTTTAAGTCCACCAGCTTAAAATTGTGCAATTACATGTGGAAATGGACACACAGACAATCAAAGGTTTTAGAGTTACAAGGGGGAAGACAGGCAGGGCTAAATGGGTTATTGGAGGATTTGGACATGTGCTAGTTCTTGTTATTTTAGAATCTCATTTCTTTAAGACAAGGTGCCGATGACTAGTAAGAAAAAAGACTTTTTCATAATTCAAGAATTATATGACCTGGTAGGCTGGAAGAAAAGGAAGAATCTCTCAATATTTGGCTTCTATGCACTATTCATGCAGTATAGCTCTTTTTTCTACCAAGCTGAGAACGTGTGGGAGCTGTGCAGGGTAATTAGAGTTGAGGAATGGAGCATCTAATTTTGTGATATTAGTCCGGCCAGTGAGCGAGAGCAACAAATGAAAACACAACTCCATAAAACGCATGATTTTCTGACTGTGATAAACCATTTGTTTATTTAGTATGAGAAAGAAAAACAGAGATGGACTTAGAGAGCAGGGAGGGATCAGTCTTTAAAAGCCTCCTAATTTGGTGGAAATAAAAAAAGATTACTAACCTAGATGGGGACAGGCTAGTTCGGTGCTTAAAGTTACGACTGTATTACACATCCTAGAGTTCTGTAAGGAGCTACCTGAAATAGAGGTAAATGAGCAAGCCAGGTACTAGAAACAAGCTGGTTTCTAATAGTAAGGAACTCAACAAGCCCTAATTTGTCCAGTTTAAGAAACCACTGTTTTTGAATTCCTCAGTTTTTCTTTCCTGCTTATGCATTTTAAATCCTCAGTGCAGGATGCAGTGGAATTGATGGGTTATGAAGGTGTGGTTTTGCTGGTTGTGGTGCTGTTTCTGGCTGAGTATTCAGTAAGAAAGCCCTGGATCCTTCTCTGCCAGGTTCCTTGCTTCTGCTGTGTTGATCTGAGCTGAGACACGCTTGGGGTAATGTGGCATGAGATCCAGCACTGCATTTCTAGTGGCAGGCTTCTTCCAAGTTCCTCCTTCTCTTCGTGGCATTGACTTGAATTTTTGCAGGGAGGATATTGTAGTCAGGCACAGCAGTAAGGATTTTTAATCCTTTTCATAACAAAGCTCAGTGAAAATCTTCAGAAACTCAACATACCTTGTCTGCTAGGCTTTGTGCAGTAGTTGCTTTTTATTTCTGCTGAGAAGCAGTTCTTAAACAGAGTGCAAACCAGTAGGAATGGCCGTACAAAAGGTGTGATGCTTTCCCTCGTATTCCTGAGCTGTTTCCTGGTTTACTTCCTGGCATCTCTAATGGCATGGAGACAAAGCCTATCTACATGAAAAGGAGGGCACAGGGGTGATTTGGATACAGCCAAACTGATCAAGGAAACTTGAAATAAGACACCTGACAGGCTCAGGGTTTCTGGGTGGAATATAGCCTTTTAAAGTCTCCAGAGAATAACACGTTGTCTTTCAATGACATGTCTTTCAATGAGTCCTCTCATTTTCACATTGTTCTTCAGTATGAAATGTTAAACGGAGATTCCACCTGCCTGTTCCACAAGTAGGTCAGCATTTGATAACTGCATTAAAATTGGCCTTTCCTAAATCCTTTTTCTCGCTGTAATCCTCCCCGTCCCTCTCAATTTCCCTGCATTCTAATGCTCCATTATGGAGAAAATGTTCAGTCTTTTTTCAGATTATTTCCAAACTGTCACCCACGTTGGAACTGTTTTGGTTTTGGTTTGGATCACGTTTCTTCCCCAAAAGCTTCTGAAGATAGACATCAAAGATATGATGCCACATGGGAAAGATGGGGGCTTTTTTATGCTCGTGCCAAATTCCATGTCTTTTTCTATTGTTCTGGGGGGGGAAAAAAAACCAACAACCCAAACCCAACCTGTTTTGGGCTTCTGAAAATGTCTTAAAGAATATGCTCAGCATATTTAAATATATTTGCTAATTTAATTCTCAAGCCTAACATGCAGTTCATTTCCAATGTGGCCTATCGCTTCTGGTGTGACATTACTGAAAACCTTCTGATTAAAGCCAGCTCTCTTATGCATACTTTACCTCTGTGACCTGGGAGTAGCTTGAAACCATTTGAACTCTGTCTAAATTGGATTCCCCTGGTTGTAAGTGTTACTGCATGTCAGTTCTATGTCAGTTGGATGGAAATCTTGCTGCAGAGGATGAAAGTCCACAGCTCAGTATTAATCTACTGGGCAAACTACATCTAATGCCTTCGGTTTTCTTGAAATACAGCTTCTGATGACCTTTGACAGGTAAAATACAATATAGGATTTTCTAATATTCATTTCTAGTGTAGATATTTAGTCTGTAGCATGTATCATCCTTCTGTACCAAATAAATGCTATGAGAGACAAAATTAAGAATAGTGACAAGTGGGTTTTTGGACGTGGAGACTTGTCAATAAAATATGTCTATATCCACCACTTCACAGTTGTCTAGTTCTCGGAACAGAAGATGCAAATCCTGACTGCAGTGAAGGAGGCTGTGTACCGATGAACTGCTGGCTGGGATTACCTTGATATCTGTTGGATGAGGCTTTCAAACCCGTGTGTGAAGAGGAGTTTGACAAAAAAAAAAATTCCTGAAGCTGCATGGCTTCTGGAGTGGGCAGCCTAAATCGTGCCGTGCTGCTGGAGCCTGTCTTTAACTCACAAATAAAACTTTGAATTTAGCACCAGCTACTGTTGATGAGGGTCTGTATAGATTTGTACCGCTTAGCTGACACCATTATCAACATCCTCTGTTACGGAGTAACACCTTTGCTCTACTATTTCAGTGTTAGGGAGTCTTAAATTGCAAGTACATTACATCTGGGTTTGCTTTTGAAGTGACGTTTGTGTACATAACATTCCAAGCTTAAAAAAAAAAAGAAAAAAGGTGTGATTGGTGCAGGTTTGCAAATCTGCAGCTTCACCTCACTCCTGTTCAACTGACGGTAAACTCACACCTCTTGCAGTGGGGGCAAGATTGACCTTTAAATATATAGTTAATATCTGAAAGGAAACTGATCCTGTGTTCCTTGCAAATCCCAAATTGTCTCTGAAAACAGTGGGATTTGGTGGGAGGAAAGAAACCTAAGATTAAGATCTGGTTTGTGACGGGGTGATGCTGATGCTGAGAGGGATGTTCTTTAGGCACTAGACATGAATCAAATTCCTCTTTCTCAAAACCCCGCTCCAGTTCCACTGAGCCGAACTGAAAAGCGTGCTCGTGCTCCGGAGCCTTTGGCGCGTTGGGAAGCCTGTGCTTCAGCCCTTGGGTTGAAAGAGAAATGTCACCCTATGGAGTGTGCACCTAGTTGACAGTATCTGTTGAGCCCTTCCAACCCCTCATGTTCTGTAACCACAGTCTGTCACTACAAAACATTGCCATTTGATAAACCAGATGAAAATCTCAGAGTCTCGTCCCATCATTCCTCTTAGGGAAGTACAGAACAATAGCAATAAATCAGTATTGGTGTGGCCAGAGGTATTTTAAGACAGTGGCTGCTGGATCAGTTCTTGGACAGCTTAGGAGCATATTTTCCAGTTGTTTCCAATTTTAAGACCAGACTTCTACAGTCCTGAAAGCCTGACTCTTTTTCCTTATGAGTCACACCAAGAAATAAATTTTTGATTACAACTTATGCAGAACCAGAGTCCAAAACCTCAGAGTTCTCTTCGGTCAGAGGCTCTGCCCCTCCTGTCAGAAGATACATATGTCAGAAGCCGGTGGCGCTTCCTGCGGGTGCAGTGCTTGGCTCACACGGATCTCTGGGAGACCCGAGCTCATTCAGCGGCAGTGCCACAGAAGGTCTCCGTAGGTACACATGCTGTGCGTACACATGCTCTAGGATCAAGAGTGTAACAGCACAGGGACTCTCACCACAGTGTAACAAGAACAAAGGATTACAAGAAAAAAGGGAAAGGAAGCATCTTGCAGACTATGGCAGTCGCGTGGCTCTGGGCTTTAATAATTGATTTTTGCTTTGTTAATTGGGCAGTATTGAACGTAGGTAACTGTAGCGTTCTGATCTGACAAACACGTGGAAAAGAGCACACTGATGAAAATCCATCAGAAGATAAGTGAGTGTTTCAAAATAACATGAGTGTGGATAGTTAGATTCTGACCTGAAAGTACGAAAGTGCGGACTGACAGTGGTGGTCTCTTCCTTTACTGTTCATTGGCTCACACTATTCATTCTAATAGCGACCCCTCAATCTGAAGAAGTAAATTACCCATTGTAGAACTCCCATATGTGGTAAATTTTCTTGTTAAGCTTAGAGAGTGCTTTATGATAGGCTGAACTTGAAAGAATAGAAAGAAACAAACCGCAGTGGATCAAATAGTAGGGTTTAATAATTTTTGCTTATGAAATAGCTGTCTTAAAATCATGTATACTTAAAAATATTCTTCTATATCAACAGCTACTGACTCATCTCAAATATAAGGGTCTGATCTCAAGACAGAGAACATCTGCTTCTTTCATTTTTATTGATTTTGCTAGAAGTGGAATGGGGGATTTCGGTGGGATGTAGGTGATTTTGTAGCTTCTGCTCTCTGACCCAACAACGTAAACTATAGCCTTTAGTCGGAAGCTTGAGCAGAAGCTTAAATATACATTTGTCCAGGTTTATTCTAGATTTTGTCCTTCTTGAGTACTATTAGTCTGTCTTGCATCTGAGTAGAGACATCAGCTGATCTGGGCAAGTTTTGTCTCTGGATTTGTTTTAGAAGCTATAGAGCTTTGTAGGCTTAGCCCCATACTGGATATGCCAGCGGGCTTGTGGAAAGTTGGGATCTGAACCCCTCCCTTTTCCTTTGTCTTTTGCATTGCCCTTTTCCCCCCTCCCCTTTTCACTTCCCCTTTCCAGAGGTGAGACATCTCAGTGGACGGGGCACTGTGACAATGACACAGGCTGTGGTTCTGCTTCTCTCAGCTCCTGTGGAAGGCTATGCTGCGTGCGCATCTGAATGCACCACGAGAACCCGCAGGGACCCTAGGTGGGCAGAAAGGTACCCTGGTTACATTCTAACTGAGATTTATAAACTGACTTTATGAAGGGGTTTTCTTTTAGGAGGCATTCTTAACAATACGATCAGAGTTTTGAATTTGAATTAATAACGTCACAAAAGATGGAATTGTGGTCAATAGGTCTGGGGAGGGGGGGAGCCACTGGCAGAAGGCAGCTCCTCAAGTGCAGTTTGCATTAACAGTAACTGTCAGAGAAAATGGCTTTTTAACACACAGGTTTTGAGAACACCTCATGGGAAAAGATGATATCAAAACCCATGGAAATGATGCCTAGATTAGTTTAGAAACTTGAATGTATAAGCAGAAAATCCTCTCAAGATTCCACTTACCCTTCTCCTGCTAAGCCTTCTATCTGTATATTCCCTAATATAAAGAAGTCTTCTAGATACTTGTTAGCACAACTTCCTAATTAGGCTTATTGATGATTAATCTGGATAAATCCATGCGCAGAAACTTCTCATTATCATTCTTTTGAGGCACGATGTAGGACTTTCAAGAGATGTTTGTTTATAGATATTTTCCATTTCATGGGTTTTCACTACGTGCATGGCATGGCGAGACTGTGGGTATAGTTTAGTTAAATTTCCGAAGCAGACTCCACTTTGAAGAAATTAGTGCTTGGCATCCACTGGTTGATCTTGATGATTGCCTTTTCTACAGGAAAATGTCGATGTGACTGTAATAAATACGCTGACATAAATACTTTCATTTCCAATAGCACACTTTCTATAATTTATGGGTCTTTTTGTTTTGTTTGGATATTTTTTTTATTACTTCCTGGTTCTCGTTCAGCTCTAGGAGCACACTGCTAAGTGGCAAGAGGAATAATATATAGCTTGCAGTCCATCATCTGCATTCCCTTTGCATTAGGTGTAACACTGGCATGAAAATCAGAGCCCCTGCTCCAATTTTTCCAGCTGTCTCTGACTCCCTGTGATCTTTATGTACAAATTTTCTGGCAAGTCTTTGAATATGCAAGCTTATATCCCTTTCTTGATCATACATACACATGTTGCTGTCTCTAAACATGGGTACGACTGAATAGAATCATTAATGATTTTTTCAGTAATTTTAATGTGTTTGCTGATGTAGGCAAACCCTCAAAAACCCACAGTATCTTCTTCCTTTGTCCTCTTGCTCTTGGATTTCTATGTAAGTTTGTTTTGTTTTCATTCAAAATGCATGAATAAAGCAATATCAGGATCTTTTCACTGCCATCTTCAGGTCTTATTTATAGAGTACTTTTACAGCTTCAGGAATTGTTAACTTTTAGGCAATAAATGTCATCTTACTTCTGAGGTTACATTTGTTTTATTTTCCTTAGCAATATGATTGCTTTAAAACTGTAATATGTTTTCTCGTTTGGCCTTTTTTCTCTTGCCCCAAGGGACTTGAGCTGTAACTAGGATTTGCATTGGCCACGGTGCTGTTCTTACGCTGTACATGGCTACGGGCAGACAGGCGGGAGTGGCAGGGCCTAACATGGTATTCTGCTGGGAGAGCTTGTGCCAATATTTGGGCTTGAACAATTTGGAGGAGACATGATGTCACTGTCTCCGTAAAGTGAATTCGGACAGGAATGCTGTATTGTATTTTGGGCATGTGTTTCAAAAATAACAATTAAAATAATATCATGTTGGTTTTCTTAAATTTTGTATTTACTCTCTGGTTTCACAGTCCTCGCCCTGCAGTTCTTGTGCCCTAGTGGTATTTCTGTTTCATTATTTTTCAAGCAGAGTTTGATGACACTGATTTAGCAGTTTCTCACAGTTCACTGCTTCAGTTTTCATCAAATTATACTTCTAGTTATAGCAGACACTTTCATCATCAATTTCCATATGCCTCAAAGACACGCAGGGACCAGTTTGCCAACACTGAGCTCAAATGCTAGGCAATAACTGAAATATAGGATTTTTTTTTCCTAGGGTGTCTGAGACAAAGAATGTAAAATCCCTCAGTTCTTAGCAAGTCTTTTCAACCTGGATGCACTAAAAATCTAGACAACAACTGCTGTGGAATATTGATTTTAAAACATCAAATCAAGGGGTAAAAATTAACGTTGACCAGAGATTATACTGTAAAATCTTATCCATTTCTTTCCAGAAGCCCATCTTCTGTTAGAGACCGCTGCATGCCAACACAAGCTTTGCTTTTTCACCACAGAATGAGAGGATTCCTAAGCACCCCGAAGTGCATTTTCTGTACAACAGAGTTTGATAATTATGATAGTTAACACATAATAAAGATTTTGGCTGCAGGCTCTAGGTTTACACGTACTTTCAGATTAGCAGTGTTACTGGGGACATCCAAAGTGACAAGACTCTCCTGAGAATGGCTATGAAGGTCTTTTCCTTTCTTTAGGGAGTCTTGTTCTTAACTTCATGCGCAATTTGGAAAGACATCCGTGTTGGAACGCCCAGCCTCTTTAAAGGCTTTTCATTATGTTCATCTTGCAATTCCCTACAATTTTCTGTGTGAAGGGACCATGTGCCCAACCTAAAGGTAATTTGGACTGGATGTAGATGAGCTGGAGACTGTCGTTCTTAAGTCTGTCAGAAGCATAAAGTTAATTATGCAAGGCATGAAGTGAAGCTCTGGTGCCTATTTGCTTAGATGTGAAGAGGCCAACTCCGTGTAACTGTTGACAGTAGTCATCATCATCAGAGGAACTGGCTGTGAAATCTGTAGCCTTCCAAAAAATCTTCCAGACAGCATGGGAGTAATTCTCTTCTGCAGCCCCATGTAAATTGGGTGCTTACACTGTGGACTAAGGTCTGTTTCAGTTTCACAATTTGCTTTCCTTGTGGAATTTTGACTGATGTTGAGAATATCATATGTGCAATAGGGACCTTCTCTCGGGATCGAAGAGAAGACTTTTTCTCTGTCTGCAGGAATTTCAGTTTGTGTAGTCTGCCATTTGCAGAATGCACTCAATGCGACATAAACCCGCTTCACGGAATCTTCTGCCTGAAGTCAGAAGGACATGAGTAGAGGGAGAGCGTAGTCAGGAAGCTGTCTGATATCCCTGTGACTTCTCAAAGCTCACGGGGACACAGTTCATCTTACATCCAGGAACAGAAAGGTAGTGTGGGCTGAGCCTGCTACAGGATGAGATGATCTGTGTGATGAAGAGAGGAGGGAGTTGTTGAATGAGTTAAAGGTCAAGGAGAAGAGAGGTTTATAATACTCTTTACTGCACTAACTGCCTGTTTCCTGACAGAACTTGAAGTTCTGGAGTTATTTGGTACAATGAGCTTTCAGTGCCTGAACTGAGGCTGAATAAGACTGGAAGTTTTCTCATACATTGGCTTTGACTCAATGCGTTGGGACCAATTAAGTGATAAAATGATCACCTGAGGAAAAAGACATCCACCTTCTGATATGCATAAACTGATATGCAATAAATAGGGTGTTTGAACACCTCACATTACTCCCACGGTTCCATGTGCCTTGCCACAGCTCATTGACCAGAAGGTGACCACCAAAAACCTCTTGTGCCCTGAGCCTTCGGTATCTGGGAGTTCCTGCAGTAATCTCTTTGCAATAACTGCTGTGCATCAAACAATACTTGCATCTTTATCTACATAAAAAAACTGAAGTCACTGCCTGCTCTGTTACGAAGACATAAATCACCCATACATCCTTCTCAATTTTGAAAAAATAATGTCTGGTGGACTGTTAAAAAAAAAACAAACAACAACAAAAAGAAAGAATAGGAATGGTTTCTTCTCTAGGTACCTTGGTGAGCAGTTACATTGGGGTTTTTTAGAAGGACAAATGATTCACCTACAGCTTTTTTGCATCACTTCTTATTTCTACAGAGAGCAACTATGAAAGTTCCAATCAAATATTTCATTTAGTTTAATAGGGGCGAGGCAGCAGACAACCATTATCCTGTGACAGTGTTCTGGTCCATCGAATATAAAAAGAATGCCCACAGGACAGCTAGTGATATTTCCTTCAGTAGTCCTACCTGATGCTCTGTCAGCATTATAATGGCGTGCTGCTCTGTCTGTGGATTCTGACAGAAGGCCGGAGTTTCACTTCCTTTGGAGAACTGTCCTTTTTCTCAAAAAGTTGGTGCACTTCTCTGGAGAGACCATGGATTCTTCCTGAAGATGTAGGGTTTGCTGGAGTGTTGAACAGGTTAGTGTGTAGGCCCATGTTTGTGAGAGAAAATGTCAGATAAAACTCCACATCGGTAGAGATTACGAAAACCAAAAGCAAAGAGGCATTTTAATTTCATTTTACTTTAGTTTTTAAGATTTAATTAGCTGCTAGTTCCAGTCTGTGGTTTTCTTAAGGGAAAGAAGCTCTAGGAGCTAAAAAAAAGTCTGTATCTTCAAAATTTGAATTCTCGTTTTTTGGTTTTTATATCTAATACTATGCTTCTCTGTTGTTTTCATGTTGTTGCATGCACAGGGAAGTGCATGCACACCAAATGCTGTGACTTACAGGCTACAAACGGAGGAAGACAGCAATGGAGAACTTTTAATCCAACTATATTTGCAAATTTGGAACGTAGTATCTGCTCAGTGAAGCATGAAGCCTAAACTAACAGTTTTTTCTGGTTGTCTTCTGTTCCACAGTTACTAAAGAATTTCTGCTTTAATGAGGGGAACTAGCCTGTTAAGATAACAGTTTTTGGCAGAACCACCGTGGTCTGTATTGAAATATGGTGAATCCAGTGACTTTCGGTGTAGATTGCTACCAGTGGATGTCCATTGGATCAAACTCCACTTTCTTAAACTGTTAATCAAAATATGCCTTGTCTAGTGCTGTAGGTGTTTACTAGCATACCAGCATGCTCCAGTCTCTGCAGGCTTGCTGTACCTGCATGGGCTGACAACAAAGCGGGGGGGGACGACACTTTTTACAAGGGCCTGTAGTGACAGGGCAAGGGGTAACGGGTTTAAACTGAAAGCGGGGAGATTTAGATTGGATATCAGGAAGAAGTTCTTCCCGGAGAGGGTGCGGAGCACTGGGACAGGTTGCCCAGAGAAGCTGTGGATGCCCCCTCCCTGGAAGTGTCCAAGGCCAGGCTGGATGAGGCTTGGAGCAACCTGGTCTAGTGGAAGGTGTCCCTGCCCATGGCAGGGGGGTTGGAACTGGATGATCCTTAAGGTCCCTTCAAACTCAAACCAGTCTGTAATTGAGTGATAGTGGGAAACACTGGCCTAACTTTTTCTGAAACTGTAGCATACCCTGTACCCGTGTGGGACCTGCACTGCAGACTGTGGCACTCTGTATTATGCCAGTATAAGCATTCAAGAGACTCTGCTGTGGACTGGACTGCAGAAGTGATCTGCCTTAAACCCCTTTTTGTCCTTTTGGAAGGAGGCTTTTTTAAAAACTGAATTTATTCTTTTTGTGTGGTTGGTATCCCTGATGTATGGGAGCAGAAGTAAGTGGCAGAGGACTTAAAGGAGTTGTAGAAACACCCTTGGAGTAGTATCATTGGTCATTTTATATTTATACAGTGAATCATGGCCTTGAAATCAGGTCTTCCCCCTTCGGCCAGACGATGAAATACTCTGGAGACATCTTACTCTGAGCGTACCCTCAGCGAGCACCATGCAGCCAAGTGTGGAGCCCAGCGATGCGCCGGAGGATGCAGTACATCCTGGCCAGGCGGGACTTGTGTCAGGACAGTGCTGTAACCACAGACCAGCAGCGTGCTATCCAGGCTGAAAGGATTTGGAGTTTTTTAAAACTCCTTTCTGTGTAAAAGGTCACTCAAAAAATCTTACTATTTAAGGAATGAGTTTTCAGAGGTGGATTTTAAATTAATGCCTTTCTTGCATTGCCGCACAGATACTTAAGGGAGATTTTCCCCAAAGCAAAGGGCAAAGTGAGATGGGTATCCATGCCCTGTGCGTGTCTCAAAAGTTGTTAGCTCTTTCTTATAATGGGCAGAAACTGGAGACAGTGGTACCTATGAAGTGTTTTAGGGGTGACATCATAGATTTTGAAAAAGCCATATGCTTTTTGTGTTACTGTAGTGTTTTATAAGCTTTAACATGCATCTGCTGCATCTGTACATTTGACAATACTCACTTTGAATTAGTAAAAATTAAAAAAAAAAGAAAATCCAGCACAAATTCTGAGCATGCCTAAGGTTTCATGTGTAACATACACTTTTAACATTATGGATAGGCAGTATTGAAGTAAACAAAAGCTGCTTGTTCACTGTTTTGAATTTTGCCCAGATAGAAAAATCAGTCCTAGGACACTCACAATAAACAGCTTGTTTGCTTTTTAAGATTTCAGATTTATCTCTGAGATCCTCTTGTGGAGTGTGTATTAATAAATACATGTTCCAGCCAAAATAAAGACATTTTCTGTACTCACAGACTTGCATTTTGATGCTGCTCTTCTGAATTAGAGAAGAAAGGCAACAAAATGCAACTCTTTTCCTCAGAAAACTCTTTAATCCATTTCAGAAAAGGTTTTTTTCCTTTTTTTAGCGACTTCAGGGCCAATGTGTTTCTAGAAGTGGGTACATCTTTGGAAAGCATACTGTTCTTGGGGAAACAGCAAACAAGCAGTTCCTTAGAAGGAAGGGTTTCGAGATGTGCTCTTGACAGAAAGTATCTCCTAGTTTGTCAAGTCGTGTATCCCAAACAGTTCTCCCGATGACTGGGTCACAGCTTGGTGGTGGTGATGAATATTTGGTATTGTGAAAAAGACGTGACCTTAGAGCGAGGTCCCACTCTGGGTTCATGTGAGCAAAACCCGGGTACCGCAAACTTTCCGGCCACATACCTGCTTTTTATGATGACTAAAATGTGAATGAGGTAAATGCTTGTTTCAGTACCAGGACACAGAGACACTGGGGTCACGTCTGATTCGTCTCTCACCATACAAGGTATCAGAGAGAAGGTCTTTGAGTTTTCTAATTCCCAGCCCAATGACCTACCCAGGCTTCTACCCTGTTTCTCCCCCTCTGCTAGAAGCTCATTTTGCAGTGCTGGGGGCTCTGGATGTGTTACAAGGACACAAATACCGGGAAAGTCCTGCTGCTGCAACTGCAGAGAAGGGATGCAGTGGTTTCAGGATCAAATCTGCTCCTCCCCGCCCCCGTGGGTTTATACTGAAGCTGTTAGTGGTACCAGTGAAGCTCTCCTGTCCTCTTCGTGTCCCCAGTTGCCCATCTCGCCCCTGCCTCGCTCCAGCAGAAGCGTCTGTGCAGTTATGGAGTGGATGGGCTGGGGCAGGCTGAACCACACCGAAAGAGACTGCTTTTCCGGGGCGCTAACTGGGTTCCCGGGTGGAGTTCCCTGTTCTCACATCAGGGCCAGAAGTGGCGTAAAGCGGGCTGAATGCTGAATTAAGACAGCTAAAATTATTTGTGAAACTCTGGCCTTAGGCTCCATTCCAGGCCAAGGCTCCCTGGAAATGTTGCTTTGCTTTGGTAAGGAGGACAGCTCGTCTGTGGGCCATTTTGTCTGCAACAGGAATTCTCCTTTTCTGGTGCACTGTGCTTCCTTCTGTTAAAAGGGAAAATGGCGAGAGTAAAAAAAAAATCAGACTGAAAGGTCCAATATCAAATTTGGAGAAAAGTGATGCTTTTTAAACCTTTTTTTTTTTTTTAGGTTGATTTTTCTTCATTTGCCATGCTTCCAAACAGGACAATCCATCCCAGTGGATTTCTGCCTGGCAATACTGGGGACCCTTCTCATTGTTTTCAGCAACAAAGAAAAAACTGCCTAGTTGCCGTGCGTATCCGGAGGTTGGCCAGAGTCAAAATTTCTGATGTAAAATATGTAGGACACTACTTACCCTCAGAGGCCTGTTAGGAGCTTTTCTTTTCTGTCAGCTCGATTATTCCGAGTTATTTGGAATTTTTTTTCCTTTTCTTCTATTTTTTTTTTTGGCCCAGGCAGAGGTAAAGAAATAACAGTGTCCTCTAAACCTTTTCAAATAATGCTGCTTTTCCCATTCTAAAGCTGTGTCTGCTCCAATTGGCAAAAGACATAAATTCAATCACAACTGCAAAAAAAAAAAAAAAAGACAGACAACAGCCCCCTCCCTGATCCTGCCTCTCCACAGGGAAGCCCCGGTTACCCTAAGATGATGTTCAGCCTCCGAGGCTAACCCTGCGGTGCTGCTTTCTGCCTCTGCTTGCCGAGGTTAGCTTGCCTGCCGAAGGAGCAGCGCCCTGCGGTCGTACCCATCGGTGAAAGGTGCGGGAGATGCGCAAACCCGTTTGGAGGATTTTCCTTTGTAAATCGCTGCTGTTCGGTTGTTATTTCTTCGGGCAGAGCCGCGCGGGCTGTGGGCGAGGG
>NW_010245092.1:51187-62112 GCF_000690775.1 Eurypyga helias | reverse complement strand
TATATGCATACCCTTGGCAAGGTAGTTAAAAGGATAGTTTTCTACATTAAAACCATGCTGTGTGCACTTAAACTCATTTCCTTGCCTGGGTTACGAATATCTTCTGAGGTTATTATGAGCCAGAAGCAACTAAAAGCACTGAAGTGGGCCATGTTGGGTTTGTTTTCACATGTGCTCAGCTCCAGGTACCAGATCTCCGGGTTGACGATGCTGCAGAGAGCTGAGGGGTGGTGGGTATCAAGCAGAAGTTTAATGTCACATTTTCTTACCGCCCACAGCTTGGGTCTGTCCCTAGGTCAGGGTGTCAGGGCTGGGTCTCACCTGCACCGTGTAGCAGGCAGCGCACAGTTGGAATATATCTATATCTGTATTTTAAAGGGAAAAAAACCCAAACTATCTGGGATGATCTGGGAAACTGTATTTGCCCATAAAGAGCTTTGAGTCATCCTTGAGTGTGAAACGTGCTGTAAAAAAGGAGCTGGCGGATACCTAAGCCCTTGGGTGAGTAAACAGACTTAGACTGTAGCAGGCCATAAATAGACCCTTTGGATGTATCCGCCAAAAATACGTGAGTGTTGGTTTTAAGGAGGGATGCAGACGAGCTGCCCAGCTCCCTTGTATCCTGTTACACCATGTGTTTGCTGTAACGAGGGATCTCCCTTTCTTTCTCTTGCCTTGCAGCCTTTCTCAGTTGCGTTTACAAAGCAAAACGCCCCTTTCCCAAGGCAACGCTGTTCCGGGCGGGATCACAAGTGATGTTGTAATTAGCCTGAAATGATCAGGATATCTCGGAAAGGTTTTGAGTCAAATAAAGAGTTAAGGGTTAAAGTAAATTATGTCTTTGGACTAATTGGGCTTTCATCCATTGTCAGTGATGGAGCAGGATTGCCCCAGCCGTGGGGAGGGATACAGCTGTGGAGGAGATGCTCCTGCCTGGCCAGTGCTTCATGTCCTGCACTCAGTACCGAGTTGCTGCTGCTCAGCTGAGGGATGTGTACAGCAAATCCTTGAACACGCTTCAGCTCGTGGCCAAACCTGAGGTTTCACTGTGTGTCTGGTCATGGGGCTTCAATGGAGTCATAAGGAGATGGTTCCTAAAATCCCCTGGGTACCTCAGAGCACTGTGGTTGCGTGTCCCACCGCCTTTCTGGAACAGCAAAGGGCTGCTTGGTGCTGTGGCTGTACAAATAATAAATAGCAGCTATAAAATCTCTCACTGAATCAGCTACTTCAGCAGTAATTTAAATTAAAAGGCTAACTGAGGTTAATCCTTTAGCCATAGGATGCTTGCAGAGTGTCTGTGTCTGTGCTGGTCTAGCTGCAGGGGCTGTGGATCAGGTACTTTTGTGAGGTTTGGGAATACAGAGCACACAATAATTTCATTGCTGTATTTTTTTTTTCCTGTTAATTTTCCCTGGAAAATACTCCAGTCCTTTTCATGCAGTCTTTGTAGGGCTGTCTCCAAAAAGCTGTCGTGCATTAGACGTGGTACATGTATGTTTGCTGTGAACTGCAGAGCCAGGCAGTTGCTGTTTGCCTGATTATATCAGTGCATATACTCCATGGTCCAAATCTGATTCAGTCCCACATAGAAGGTTATCAGGAGTGGTTTATATTAACCCAGCAGGAGTCAAGTGGATTTGCCAAGGGCATCGTCTTCGCCCCGCTGCTGTTGTGACTGAGATCTCGCTGCGCACGACCTTTGGCGGGGCGGCGATGCTGGTGCAGCCCACGGTGGGCTGCGATGCCGCATCCCGTGTTCTCCAGTGCTGCTGTGCTCTAAAAAGGGACTGTAAAAATACCAACATACCATGACTGGTTTACTGCCACTCGTTGATTTTGAGATCCAGTCTGCCCTGTTTACAAGCATGACTATTTATTTTTTTACCTGCTTGCTGGTACCAATTTACCCTGGAATCAGAAAGTTAAGTATGTCATGTCCTCAGCAATGGTGATGGTATAAAACTGCAGTTGCATCCCTGGGTGAGTGTCTGTGGCTGAAAGATGGGCCAGAAAACAGGGCTGCTGCAGTCCCCAGCTGTGCTGGTTCTGTCCAGCTAAAAGAGGGAAAGAAGAGCAAAAAGATCAACTGAGTGAGAAGGGACTGTGATCACTAATTCTGTTTTTGTGATATATTACACTCTAAATTTCAAGCATGGCATTTTTTTATACCTTGCTGTAAGCAAATGGCTCTGCAGAGCTGTGCCTCTGCTCCCCTGCATTGTCCCATGTGGATGGATCCTTCCCTGGGAAATAGATGCTTGGGTGTGATGAATCCTGCCCGTCATCAGCCTGAGGCTTAAAACAAGCCACCTCAGTCTCTCTCTACCTATGTGTGAACCTCCGTCTGTACCTTCCTCTCTGCTTTGCCCTTCTCCATTGATTGCAGGGCTTTCAGTAGTGGGGTTTGGGTCCATGTTTTACTGGAGAGGCCTGAATTTAGGTGGGATAATACCTGCTGTAGCTATTATTTTCGCATTTTCCCCGCAGTAAGGGGACCATTTGTTTTGCAGCTGTCGTTGGGTATCATACAGTTCCAGCTGGGGACAGGCCTGCCGACATCGTACCGTAGGAAATGCCGCTTTATTTGCAGTGTCTCTGGATGATGAAATACTGCATTACCATAATGTGTCTGCATGGTAGGGAGCAGGGGGGCAGAGCAGGGTGGGATCAGACGTGCTCGGTCCCAGGAGATGGCTCTGGTTGCCCTGTGAGCGCAGCAGCCACCTCCTGGGAGCCGATACGGGTGCATGGATGATGGTGTGTCGAAAGTCGTGGTGTATCACCTAATTAGAGGCCTGATTCAGCTCCCTCCCATCTGTAGCAAGTCCCCCACTGTCTGCAGTCAGCGCAGGGTGGTATAAATACAACTACGGTGTCTGCGCTCCTCGCGTTACCGTAGTTGCCGAGCACCTCGCAGGCGTGAATGCAGGTGTCCTCGTGTGCTCCCGTGCAGTCAGGCACTACCGATATCCCTGTTTTACCTATCCGCAGGCTGCGTTTTCCCACAGGAGGTGACAGACGTGAGGGCTGCCTGTCCTGCCTGCTCCGCACACCCAAAGGGATCCTTGCGATGAGACTCTCGAGCAGGCTGACAGCGCGTGCGTGAATGAAGGGGCATGGTTGGGCGTACACGAGTGATGGGGAATTGCTTTGCATGCACGAGCAACTGGGAACAGCTTTGCTTGTTGGGATTTTCTACGCTGGAGAGCAGTGGGGCATTGCTGGGAGGTCTGTGTGCAGCCAGCGAGTGCAAGAAGAAACACATCGTGCATACAGTCACCCCAACATTTGCTCTGCCAAATAATGTAGCCATATCAAGAAAGTGAAAAAAAGCACTTTTTGCTAACTTTGGACCATCTTTAACTAAAGTCCCTGGAAGTGCATTATGGAAACCTCTTTCTCAGTAGACTGTAGAGAGAATTTAAGAGCCTACATGGTGGTGCTCTGAATTACAGTCGATTACATGCTGGCAGAAGTCTGCAGTGCAAATCCCTCGGTGTGCAAGGGGCATAAAACCATCACCTGACCACGTGGTGGTGGCCATTCACCCTGGCCATGGTAGCCGGGCTGGTCCTGAGCTCCAACCCGAGCCCAGTGCTGGGTAGGGACAGGCTTGGATTTTTCTCGTGCCCCAAATATTTCACTTCAGGCAGAAGTTGTGATGCTCAGGGCTGTAAGTAGTAAAAGCCTCCCGGGGCTTTAAGCTTCGCTGGCTACAGAGAATTGCTGTTTTCAGTACGACGTTTAGTGCTTATCTCCTCTGCGTAAGGACGGGGAAGCGGTTGCTGCTTTTCCTGGGGAAGAGGCATGAGATGAAGTTGTCCCACTGGGAGTATTTGGAGCTGTTTGTCCTTTTCATGAGGCTGACGCCTCGCTCCTGCACCGGCTCTGCGGAAAGGCTGGGCTTTCTGAGGAGGGAACGGCCTAGCAGACTCCAGACATGAGAACTGTTTCACGGCAAAGAGCAAACACGCCTGGTGTGGGCTGGGGAGGATCTGTCCCGCCGGCTCTCGGTGTCTTGGGAGGGTTGTGGAGGGGCTGAAGGCCATGGCCAAGGAGTCTCCAGCCAATCTCACCCTGGATGGCCAGGATGGACCAGCCCATGAGCATTTCCACATCCTTCCTTTGGCTTTGGGGTGCTGCTTGATGGTTTTAAGGTGCATGGGAAGCCTGAAGATGGTCAGTCAGCATTTTCTGAAGAACTTGTTATCCTCAGTTGGAGGGGTTTGACACTGACATTGCAAATTCAGATTTTTTATCCACACTCTTTGCTGAGGTTCTATAGCATTTGCATGGGTATCTTCACATGGATGAGTGCTGGGGGTATTCAGGGGCTCCTGTTGCACACTCTCAAGTTATTTTTGGGCTGTGCTCAGTATTGCCGTTGTCGGTCCCAGAGCTGCAGCTGCTGCTGAGCTGGAGACAGAGCTGTGCTGCTGCTCGGTAGGGAGTTCAGCAAAGGTAATGAAGAGCAATTCATTAAGTGAATCAGTGGGGAGAGGTTAGGAAGACAGATTGTAATTATTATCCAGATGAATCCTGGCCTTCAAGCCGTATGCTGGCACCTGTTAAAAGGCTCCGGGGCTCCTACTGCCAGGATGCGCAGAGCTCGTCCGCAGGTTGCTGCTGGTGGAGGGACAGCCTTGGTGGTCACGAAGGAGGAGTGCAGTACTCTCTCACCCGCCTTTCTTCTCTTTCCACACCATCTGCTGCATCCTGAGGGCATCGTCCAGGTTTTGTCGTGTCTGACCTCGTTCAACCCCAGCCTGGTGATACCATGGTCCCAGCCTGACGTGTCTCGGACCATTGACCTCATTTCACCTGCGTACCATGCACGTTCTTATGTGGCCTCACACTTGTGCTGCAGCATTGATTTTCATAAGATGAGAAATCTTTTGTTACCCCTTCCCCCCACCCCTCCCTAAGAAAAAACCCAAACCAAAGTATGGCGTTCTGCACCGGGTTACCAAAGGACTGGTGGATGCTGTTCTGCCAACTGAATTGTGGGAAATGAAGAGGTGTTTGTGGGTTAATTTGGCTTCATGTGGAAGATGAACATTTGTGGGAGCATGCAGATACTGTTTCCTACAACTAATATATTACGGTCTGGTGGGACAGAGCTCCTGTCGCATTGTTCTGCATCAGTTTGTTATGTGTGGAAGTAATTAAGGCTTGATTGGGATCAGAGAAAGGGTAGCAGTTTTCTTAGTTTATGGACCAACATAATTCTCAAATATTTGGAGCTTCACCATTATAGTTTATTCATTTGCTGCCAGAATATTAGTGCTATATTTCTTTTTAAATATCCACTCAACCAGTTCTAAATTGCAGTGATGGCTATGGAGGTGATTTATGGCAGCTATAAGGACCCTCCATAAGTACTCACCATTCAAACAAATGCTTGCACCAATATGCCGTTACAGGGAGTGGCTGATTGCACAAATAAGAAGAAAATGGCATTATCTCTTAGTGAATCAAATGGGCTAGCCTGTCGTGCCGCTGCGTTAGTGCTGCTGGAGTTCAGCTCTTCTGGAAGGGAAGAATGTAGGGGTATGAATTGTGACCCACCGTGCTATGTTTAATGCCGTCCTATAAAATAAACAACTTGAAAAGGGAGTTGGTCCTGTCCAGTGGCAAAAACTGGTTTTGAAGGCGGAGATGGATGTGTTAGGAGTGTTATGCATTATGTAGCAGCTTGTTGCAATGGTAGACTATTACATCTGGGATGCTGGCCGCTGCTAGTTTGTAAAAGAAATAACATTAATGCCAGCACAAGACTATTTTAGCCTCAGGCAGTACCTAAGACCTCGATAACTTCTTGTTTAGAAACAGCAGACTTGTGTAAAACCAGAGCTGACATCCCTGCTGTTCCCATACGGTCGTGAGGTGGCGGTGCCCAGGGGGGTGCGGGCAGACATCGCACTGATTTCAAGGAAACATCTCCCTGCCTTGCCTCGCAGAGTTGCTTGACAAGCCCCACTGGGATATCTCACTCTTGGAGGCCAAAAGGGAAACCCTCTCCTTGTAAACACATCTCTGACAACTTTTATGGCTCTGCTTTCCGGAGCTCCATCCCCATTACTCTTCTCTGTTGTGAGATTAAAGCTGACAACGTGAAGGATGGATAATATTTTGCTTGTCTGACATGCGTCTTACCAGGTTTCCAGTAACAGCAAACTAACACGGATTTAAAGAGAAATCCATGGCTACTCTTTGAGCGGGAGAAGATACCAAAGTATGTCATCTGTATGTGTCTCCCCTTCCGGTTTACGTTAATGTTTGAAAGAGCCGTGCCTTGCCTTGCAGTCTCTTGAGGCTGACCAACCAAATCATCTTTTGAATACATGGATTTCTGAGGTGTTTGTATTCCCCCAGTGTTTTTTTAATCCCCTCCGAAGAAGTCGATGCCCTAAAGGCTGATTGGGCATACATCCCCCTCTGTGTGGGATTGGGACTGGATTCCTTCTTTCCTTCTGCTCTTCCCTTTGGAAGGGAGATGACATCCTTGTTGCCCATTAGTGCGAGTTCCCTCCTTACCAAGCTGTCACTGCAGGCTTGTTCTCCTTTGGAAAGAGATCCCCTTGGGATTTGATGCTTCAGAAACCTGTTTATTGTAGGCATCCGTTTTGATTTTCTCTTCACAGCCATCATTTCATTTTAAATAATACACTGCTACCTCCTACCGGGGTGTGAACAAATGGACCATCGTGATGCGCTTGCATGGAGCCAACCGGACTGTGCTATTCCTCGCGCCTCGAGTGAAATAATGACATGGCTCGATGCCACCGTCGGCTCAGCAAGTGCCACGGGAGAGCTGGTAGCTATGGGAATGTATTGCTGTGCCAAAAATTCAGAAATAAGGTCGTCTTTCTTCCTAAACAGGATCTTTTTCCCATCATCTCGTGTGCGTTCCTGCCCAAACCCATCTCCGTTCTCCCCAGGCCCTTTCAGATTCGTGTTCCCCTTCTCTTGGATCTGTCTGGAAGGTCCATTCATTCCCTTTTTGCTCTGTTGTCCATGATACCGTTGGATGTGGCTTGACAGGGTGTGTGTCTCTGAACCTTTGTGTACTGCAGTTGTGGAGAAAACGATTGTGAAGGATGCTAATTTGCTCTCTTTTCAATGGTTAGTACCTTAATCTGACAACTAATGTCTTGCCTTGGCAGTGTGCTCTAGCCTGCGTCTTTGTCTGGATTCAGAAAAGTAATTTACAGACTTCAAATTACTTGCTTTTACCATCATTTTGCTCTGTATTGAAAGGATAATTTATCAGCAGATATGCCTGTCCTGTGTATGCTGGTTATAAACTGTGAAATACCTTTTTCTCTATTACTTTGGTCAGGCTTGCTTGCATTTTGAATATCAGTCTTTTTTGCCCCGATGGTTTGACACACGGCAGGGTCTACACTGGGGTCTCGGAGCTTTTGATGGTGGTGACTTCTGTTTTGTATATGGAGTCTGTTCGAGATACCCATGCTCTGCTTTTTAATTTTACAGGATACATATTTTTCCCTTTACATGCTAGAGAAGGGCTCATTGTGTCAATCAAAAGCTATTTCACAGATTTTGGACACATTTACCTTTGTACTTCAACGGGGATTTTCAGGGCAGCTGTCGAAAGTAACAAGTGATCCATCAAAGAAAAAAGTTGGTATTTTTATAGACTATTCTCAAGGTACATGTTTGTATTTTTGTTTCTGGCTTGTGCTGGACCTTCTGTTATTGCAGGTTAAACCATCGCTAGCAGCAAGGCGGGCTGTTCTCCCCTAAGACAAATAAACCGAGGTTGAATCAGTCTGGTTTGTCGTGTGTTTACTGTCTCAGGTGTACCACGGCAGTTAGTATACGTTGATGTTACCCTTTCTGAACAGCTCTGTCCTTTTATCCTGATGATCTCATAACGCTCTGAATCCTTCCCTGTTATCAGGGAGCACAAAAGAGCCTGAAACCAAGAGGATCCTCTGAAAAAAATCTAGATCTTCCCAAACCTTCGTAGCAAAGGTGAGGAACAGTGCAGCTTCGTTTAATGTGACTTGAAATGAATGCACATGGATTTTTGAACTTGGCAATGTCTCTAAAATGCTGTTGTAATAAAAAAAGATGGAAAGCCTTGTGGTTGAGGGTCTTGAGGGAGGTACCCACCGTTGCCCGGTGCCGTTGTCTGCCGTCACTGTTGGACATTGAGCACCACAGCTAAGCCCTCCTGTGCACGGCTCGGCTGCGTGCAGGGAGTTTGTATGTGGGGATTTCGTATATGTGGTTTGGTGAGGGACTGTCCACACAGGCACACACTGCCCGGGGTCTCTCCAGCAGAGGACATGGAAGGAACCTGCCCTGGGTTTGAGGGAGAAGGTAGCCGGCATCGATGCATGGGCATCCCACGGGAGCTGTGATGTGGAGGAAAAATGAACGCTGTGGGGCTTTCCATAATGCCCACTGGCTCTCCCCAGTCCCCTGCTAAGCAGGGCTGTTGGCCTCACAGCTGTCAGTACCGGGGAACCGAGCTGAGGTTAAACACCATGTCCGTGCTCGGAAGGGTGCTTGCTCCATGCAGCGTCAGCGGAGGGCAGGATGGGTGGGGTGTGTGTTTTGGGTTGGGGAGAGGTGGTCCATAGAGGTGAAGCCGCTGTTGCGTGTGGCGTGTTGGATAGTAGGGTGGTGACTGGTGGGACCATAATGAGAGCTACTGAGAGATCTCCTACGGGGCTTCTTCAGGGGATTTTAGGGAGGTCTCTAGCTGCAGTGAGCAGGGTGACTTTCTTCTCTTTTGTCCTTCCTTTCCCTTTTTTTGGTCTTTGTTAGTTTGTTGGGTGTTTTTGTGATTTCTTTCTGGCTGGGAGCAGGACTAAGCCTAGCAGAAGATTGCCTGAAGGCATCCCTGGTCGTTGTTTGGGCATTAGCACTGCTCGTGGCTTACGGCTGCCTTTCCCATAGGGCCCTGCGAGCAATCTTGTCCTGCAGGGAAAGGATCTCATTTCGTCATCCTCACTTTATTCTCTTTGATTTTCGATTCTCTGTGCTTTCAGGCCTGGGTCCTCGTGCCCCTGGTGTTGCTTTCCCAGGGAACACTGCTGGAGTGGTCCGTGGGAGCAGCCTGCAGCTGGCTCAGACCCCAAGTGGAGGCATCTACATGGGGTTTAGTTGGATCAGGAGTGTGGTTTGGGAGTGAATCTCCCAACTGTCTCCACTTACTGTGCTTTGGTTTGCATTGAGGAGCCATCTTAGAGCACTTGGGCACAACTCCTTTGGATGAAATGTAGGGGGAAGACGTGCTCCAGCCCAAATGGGCAGCCAGTGCATGAAACTGGGCTCGAGCTCATCCAAAGGAGTAAAAAGCCCTGAATCATGTCTAGCACGAGGTCCTCCTCCTCAGCTGTTTTGCTCTGTAGGGCTTCTCCTGGTCCATGCTGTTTGCTGCTGTATCCCTTGCTGGTCTTCTCTTGAGCACGGGTTCTTTGTGCAGCCACGAAGTCTGGTGGTGACCCTACTCCAAAGTTTTCATGGTGTTTGCTAGCTCCGGGTGCTTCAGCAAAGGAGCCTGATTCCTCATCAGGACAAGTGTTCACGTTCCCATCATAGCACAGTCATGGCTCTGGTACTGTTTTGGGCTGTATAAAGCCGTAAGTAACTGCCTGATTGGCAGAGATGGGTGATGCAGAGAGGATTTGCAGAGAGCGTGGATACACATTAGGAGCCTTCGTGAGGCTGTGCTTGCTGGTGGCCGTGTCAGTGATCTGGACATGGGGATTGAGTACACCCTCAGTCAGTTTGCAGGTGACACCAACTTGAGTGGGAGTGTTGGTCTGCCTGAGGGCAGGACAGCTCTCCAGAGGGATCTGGGCAGGCTGGATCCATGGGCTGAGGCCTCTGTATGAGGTTCAAGCAGGGCAAGTGCTGGGTCCTGCCCTTGGGCCACAACAACCCCCAGAAATGCTGTGGGTTTGGGGATGAGGGGCTGGAAAGCTGCTCGGGGGAAAAGGACCTGGGGGTGCTGGTTGACAGCAGCTGAATGTGAGCCGGTGTGTGCCCAGGTGGCCAAGAGGCCAACGCCATCCTGGCCAGCATCAGGGACAGTGTGGCCAGCAGGACCAGGGCAGGGATCATCCCCCTGTGCTGGACACTGGTGAGGCTGCACCTCGAATCCTGGGGTCAGTTTTGGGCCCCTCACAGCAGGAAAAACACTGAGGGGCTGGAGCGTGTCCGGAGAAGGGAACGGAGCTGGGGAAGGGTCTGGAGCACAATCCCTGTGAGGAGTGGCTGAAGGAGCTGGGGGGGTTCAGCCTGGAGAAGAGATCCTGCCCCGTTTCCTCTAGCTTTAGGAGATGCTGTAGCGTGGCCCTGTTTTGTGGAGGACAGTAACGTTGGTCTCCTGTGTCGGTCTCTTCTCCCAAGTGACAAGGGATGGGACAAGAGGAAGCAGCCTCAGGTTGTGCCAGGGGAGGTTTAGGTTGGGTATTGGGAATCATTTCCTCACCCAAAGGGCTGTCAGGCATTGGATCTGGCTGCCCAGGGAGGGGGGGAGTCACCATCCTGTGAGGGATTTCAGAAACGTGTGGATGTGGCACTTGGGGACATGGTTTTTGTTGGCCTTGGCAGTGTTGGGTTAACAGTTGGACTCAGTGACCTTAAAGGTCTTACCCAACCTCAGTGGTTCTGTTCTGAAGAGCAGCAGCAAATCCTTGGGCTTCCCTGGAAACGTTTTCTGGCAGAG
Organism: Eurypyga helias; assembly: GCF_000690775.1. Lineage (NCBI taxonomy): Eukaryota > Metazoa > Chordata > Aves > Eurypygiformes > Eurypygidae > Eurypyga > Eurypyga helias. The sequence continues at coordinate 51,398 of NW_010245092.1, read as the reverse complement.
TCCTAGGAGTGATGCAGACGATTCCAGCTGCACCTGGATTCAAGCTGTGTCTCAGATGGTCCCCGCGGCTTGCTGCTGCTCAGGAGCAGATGTGGGGCTTGGAAGCAGTTACGTTTCTTCCATACGTGTGTCAACACATCCAGGTTGTGTGTGGATGGATGGAGAGGTTTCCCATCTTCTACTGTGTAAGAGAAGCATCTGCCAAGGTCGT
>NW_010245092.1:43566-51161 GCF_000690775.1 Eurypyga helias | reverse complement strand
CCGCCAGCCGTTGGTGGACAGTCGCTTGCGGAGGGTGGAGCGGAGGGGATGGAGGAACATCCCTTCTTCTTCTGAGATTGAGGTCCCAGACGTGCAGCTGAAGTGAGCCTCAGGCCCCTGTCACTTTCCATCTTGTTTGTTGGATAAACTAACTGGAGGTTTTACACTTAAATTTTTACAGCTGTAAAGGGGCATATAAAAAGCCCCATAAAATTGCCTGGATTTATTTGGCTAAGGACTGCACTGGGTACGTTAGCGTCGAAGTCCTTACTCAGCACGCACGCTGCGCCGTTGCTCTCGAGACGAGCTTGCTTGTTTGCCCATGATTTTCACTAATGCAGGTTTTCTTTTTGCTGTATTTTAAACTATCCTAATTGGAAATTTTTGACTTTTGCCTTCAAAGCCTATCTAGGAAAACCCATCTACGGGGCACTGGCTGCTAACATGGGCTTACTGTTGTTCAGCTTATCTTTCCAGCTTGAATGGTTTAATAGGTCAGTCAAGTATTAAAATGGGATTTCCACTTGGATATAAAATCTTTTTTAAAGGGCTTTTTTCCCCCTGCAAACGCTTCATATTCTCTGAATCCTTTTTGCTCTGATTGGAGGTTTTAAAGTTGAATATGATTTCATACTTCTCTTATTTCCTCTGCTTCCCTGATGTTGTCATTGTAAGGCATATGCCAATATTTGAGGGGAATAAATTGATGACTCCGGCTTCTGTTTAGTTTTATGAATCATCTTGGGGTCATATGATCTCAGGAACTGCGTTAGCGCCTTGTGATTTCTGACGGGACTGCAGCCAGCGTGTCACTTGGTGTTGGGCTCTCTTCTCTCTGAATATTCATTGTCAGCATTTGCCAGTTGCTTACTGATTGCAAAACCCGGATTTTCTGGGGCCGTGAAGCAGCAGGGTGATTCGAAGACGACTCACACTCCTCATTTCATGCCAGTGCTTGCCCGAAGTCGCCGTGTGTGGTGGTTAGGGTTTTCTGAACGGCTGTGAGCCATTTCATCCTCTTACTGTAGGAAGAAATCCCGCACATCTCCGTGTGTCCCAGTCAGTCAGTGCAAGGCAAAGGAGGGACTTTTGTTTTCATCTTTGGTTTTCCGTAGTTCTCCCAGTTTGGGGAAAGCTGAGCGGAGGACTGGGCAGTGCCCAAGGCTGTCAGTGGTCAAAGATGTCACATCTCTGCCGGCCCCAGGAGATCCACCCACTTGGAAACCCCTGTCAGCCCTGAATAGCAGAGCTGCTGGGGGCCTGGCAACCCCCACCTGGGCTTTGCCCACAGTTTCTTTCAAAAGATGGGCCAAAATGAGACTAAGCAAGCAAAAGTGGTGGAAGAAATCTTTCCTCATTTGCCCAAGAGTTTTTAACTGTTATGTATTTGCCAGGGGAATGGTAGAGTGAGGAATTAGTGTCAGGAGAGCACAGGCATCCTTCACTTTGGGTGGAAGGCACTGGGCATGAGCTGTGCCTGCAGGCTGATACTCGGGAGCTGGCATGGAGCAAGCGCAGGCTTCCGTGCTGGTGTGTCCATCCTTCGGGGACGAGCCCACCTTTAGGTCTGCAGCCACGAGCACACAGCGGTGACAGACCGGGGCACCTCATGCAAAACTGTGGTTGCACATCATGTTTTAGTACAAGCTCAAACACGGCGTGTGTGTGTGATTCTGAGAGTTAACACGATGTGACTTGGGCGAGCTGCTGAAGACATTCGTTCACTGCTCTTAGATGGCTTTCCCTTCCTCTCTTCCATCTTTTATTTTCTGTAAGGTGAACACAATATGCTAAACGATTGGACCAGATTAGGTTTATCTGCAGACATTTCCCTTCGAGCTGTGGTGCGTGGCCGTTTCTCATCCCTCTGCCCGCCTTCGGGTGGGAAGAGACATTTATTATATAGAAAATGTTATATTATTTGTCTCTTCTCTCCTTGCAGGTGTTTACAAAATATGGGAAATGCTACATGTTTAACTCAGGAGAAGAAGGACGGCCTCTTCTTACCACGGTTAAGGGTGGGACAGGCAATGGACTGGAAATCATGCTAGACATACAGCAGGATGAATATTTGCCAATATGGGGAGAAACAGGTAAGGCCTTCCTTTTCCTCCTGCAAACATGTTTGTACTGCTGGTGGTTTGTTTTTTTGAAAGACCATCCCAGCCTCCCCAGCTGATTTCTAAATTTAAAGCTCCTGAAAGCAAGAGGAGCGCAGTCTGTGGGGAAACAAGTTGCTTTCCTTCTCGGTGTCTGCAGCTGCCATCTGGGACCAGCATGTCCTTAGTTCAGAGAGGGCTGGACTTGGGTGTCTCGGCACCAATTATTGGGATGTCAAACAGGAGTGTCATCACCTCTCCTGGGACAGGAGCGGGCACTTGTGGGTGACAAGAGGTGTGGTGTCATCTTTGGGTGCCCCAGCACGTCCTCCTTCCCTAGAAAGGCATTTTTGGGAGGCTGTGTGCAAGGTGGACCTCCAGTTGCTGTCTGTGTTTTCCTTCTTGAAATGTGGGGACATTCATTGGCCTAATTGCTGTCTTTGCATGGGTTAGTGCTGCTTGGGCGGAGCAAGGGTTTGGCTGATTGTGCTTGGAGTGTTTGGGGTGCATGACATCCGTCCCCTAACAAACCCAGCCAGGTTGGGTGTCTTCTGAAGAGCTGACGTGCTGCACTCCAGCCCTGTCGTCCTGGCACGGAGAGGGGCAGAAGGACCAGAAAGGCTGGGGCTGTGTCTCAGCTCTTGTGGGTTGGGATGGCAGCGCTTGGAGTGGACATGGAAGCGCTGCCTTCTGCAAGGACAGCTCAGGCAGCTCCCGTTGTCCCGACCGAGCTCCCATGGAGGAAGTTTTGGCACCGCTGGTGCCAGTGTCTTTAACGGACCCTGCCACAGAAACGACAGGTAGGAGGCTGGGCTCTGAAAAGGGATGGCATGGCCAGGGGACAGCATGGGGACTGACAAGTGCCACCAAAGCCACCCATTTAGAGCCTTATCAGTTCTTCAGCAGTGGCGGCTGCAGTTTTCATGAACCCATGTTGACATTTTAAACAAAACATCCAAAAACAAATGTTGGAAAAATTGCCAGCTGCTCTGTTTCTCTGGCAGTTGCAAGAGTGTTGTGGTGGGTGTTTTTCAGGAAAAGGTTGTCTGTGTTTATTTTTGGGTAACAGAAAAGGGAGAGAAGCAAATATCACTTAAGGTTTTGTGTCGCTGTCGCTCTGTCATTCTGTGCAAATGAGCTCTTTTGAACACCTTTCAAACTTCCGCTCAATAGAAAAGAGGAGAGTTGGTTGCATTCATTCAGAACTTAAAATTTATTTGTGTGGTATTTGATTCTTAAAATTTAAACAGATTCCCACAGTCCCATCAATCACTTAAAATTGCACAGGCTTCTGTAGCAAGGGCTTTGCCTTCCATTTTTTAGCTCGTACTCAGAGCCAGCCTGATCTGGCCTGGGTGAGGGGGAGGTGACAGTGGTTTGAAATAATAATTTCTGATGCGTTGCATTTGTTTGAAGTCTTGTCCTTTTGAAGGCAAAGTAGGTTCACAACACAGAGTGGGAAGATGAAGCATTTTCTGCCTCTGATGCTTTGTCGCTTACAGGCTGCCTTGGGGGAGTGTGTGGAGGCACCAAACCACCACGTTGATGTCTTGGGGATGTAGCAGGCTTGCGTGGCCACGCCACAAGCTCTGTGTCCAACCTCACTGGGGGTTTTGGAACCCTCTGAGGTTCCCCAAGGAGACTCAGACCTTGTGTCACACCATCCTTGCTTTAGGCTTGCTTTTTGGAGACACTTTAGGAGGAGCCCATCCAGGAATGCAAGAGAAAGAAGAGGCCTGTGGAGAAGTGGGCTGGGAAGACAAAAGATGGAGGAGGATCAAGCAGGCCTCACTCTTGCCATCTGGCAGGGAATCTGGACCAGAGAGCCTGTGGCAGTGGGGAGGAGGTTTCCCCATGTCTATAAGCATTGCTGTCGTCCTGTGGTTAGGTGGGATGGCAGCTTCTGCTCTGGTCGCTCTCTTCAGACAACCTTCAATCCCTGTATTGTGGCAGAGGCACTTGAAACCCGGTCACGGCTGTGGACTTGAAACCTGACGGGGAAAGAAAAGCAAGCCCAAGTCCATTCATTTTTTTCCAAAATCTTGTGACTTCTACGGTCTTTGGAGTCCAGATTTGACTTTTCACCACATGTGGAAGGGAGCAATGCATCCCTTTGATTTTAAAGATGCCTCTGATGATGCCCTGTCCCCCATGACTTCACCACTGCTGATCTCATGCGTATTTAACTTAAGAGTGTACTCAGCAGATCAGAGGCGTAGGGAGGGATTCACATGTCCCTAGAACCGAGCTGATGTTATGGGGCTGGATTGCGCTGGGATGGTTGTTAAAGTCTCTACCTGACCATGAAATGCTGTAAGAGTCAAAGCAAATGTATATAAATAGGGCTCTTGATTTGGTTAAATGGTGTAGGAGAAGCTCCTGGACTTGTTGCAAGCAAATTTGGCCGTGTTCTTACAGGTCCAGGTAGAACTGGTACTTGACTTTGTAGCTCATAAAACGTTAATCTTTGCCTTTCAACAAGGGACTTCTTTATCCTCCGCGTTCGTACAGCGCCTCGTACAAGCTGTCTTCAATCTTCATTGAGCTCTCTGGACACTACCAGAATAAAAATATTAACTATAGTGGTTAATAGTTGCTGTTCCCATGGAAACACTTAACTCAGCTCTTGGTAGGTAAGTGAAAGAGTTGATGATTTCCAAATATTTGCATAATAATGTAAACGTGTTTGGAATTAAATCTCCTCAGCTGCTTCCAGTGGGACTACACAAACTTGGCTCTCCAGTGAACAGCTCTGTCAAGGGCGCACAGCTCTTCGCAGTGATCTCAACCCTTGTTATGGAGAGGGAGGGGGGCAGGCATGGGGGGAGGATTTCACATTGTAGTACCAAAGCCACGTGTAGCCGTGGAAACGTCCAGCCGTGGCGTACCTTCAGTAAGGAAGTAGTTGAGTTTTTCATTCCCAGTGAGTGAATGTCTCCATTGCAACCTGAACTGTTCCATTCACTCCTTATCTTCAGATATCTCTGGTTTTGCTGCTTCATTTTCCCAGTAGCCATCCTGTACCCAGCAGCTGCTCTTTTCTTTGCCTCCAAGGCGATGATTTTTGTCTGGTTGAGTTCCTTGGACTTTTTTCTCCAGTTTGCAACTTCCCCATCATCCCTCAGACATGGCTGCTCAAACCATTTCCTTTCCCAGCTGGTTGACTCACATTAATCCAGGTTTTCCCAGAGCTGTCTGGAGTTGTCCCTGCCGAGCTGCTGTCTCCAACATGGTGTTACACACTGTGAAAGGCTTCACAGATGCTGTAAGTGCACTAACCTCTGTCACTGCAGGGAGGTCTTCACATGGAAAAATAGGCATTTCTCTGGCCCATCGTGGTGGCCTTGTCCTGTGCTTCCTGTAGGGATCTGTCCCAGTAAAAACAGTCACCCAGAGAGCCCTCCAGCCCCCAGTTCACTGCCTCTCCATCCCAGCAGTGACTGGGACACCCCATGGGACCTTTTGCTCTTGTCCCCCAGGTCCCTCAGACCCTGGTTGGCACAGAGCAGTTGTGTTTCTCTTGGATGCAGGGATGATTTTCATCAGTGCCAAGGTCAAACAGTGGCATCTTGTTCTGTCTTTAGTTCCGTAGCTGCTTCTCTTTTTGCTGCAGATTTGGAGATGCCGTATTCTCCTTCACAGCCCCTCCTGAAAATAGTTGGCGCATGGACTCAAAAATCCTCATTTGTTGCTGGCTGCATGCCTCAGGATCTCTGCTTTCTTTTTTAAACTGTTCTTTGCAATTCAAATAAGAAACAAAGAAGGAAAATACCGGTTCGTAGCTTGGGATAGGGCTGCTGCAGGAGCTGCCGCCACCATGTCACATTGGCATATGCTTCGTAATACAAAAGGTGATTTAATTGTTACTGACTGGGCAAACAAAATGAAGGGCATTGTCATTCTGAAGAGACCTTTACTGAGTATCCATTAGTATCTTGGGAAGCTGGAATACCTTGTCTATGAAGTTGCTTGGAATAGAAGAATATACCTTTTGCTTGGCTGTCTGCATATGCAAGCCCATTATTTGAACATGTTAAAATTTATGTGCAGTCTAAATTTGGAATAGCGAGTGTACACAGACTGCTTCAGTCTTGATTTTCAAGTGCAAAGAAAAGGGTATTTTGACTGTGTCTGGATGTCATGGCATCAGGCAGCCTTGCCGTCTTTGGGTGTGCAAAAATATTGTGTCAGGACTGTCAAATCATGAGGCGTGTGGAAAAAAAATGATGATAAAAAGAAAAAGAAATGGAAATCTCTGTCTTCTGAATTTTGCACTTCTAGAAGTCATATTTTCTAGCATTTTACTTTAACCATGAAGGTACTAGACATGAAAAGAGTAGGAAAATAATTTGTGGCTGAAGGCTTCACATCACCCACATGCTTTAAAGAAAGCCTTAAATATTCCAGGCAAAACAACCCCCTAGCAATCCTGCACAGGGATAAAATGCAAGATGGAAATAATTTATACCAGGGAAAACTCTTTCCAGTAACTGAGGGGGAAACAGCAAACCCCGGACTTGGAGCAGTGTAGGTGGAAGCTGCAGCCAGTCGTGTATATGGCAGGGAGTCTCCCAAATTCTGCGGTTACGCATCTTTGTCTCACAAGGTTAGGTGCTGGGGAGTGGTGGGGCTGCGGAGGTGTTTGTTTTATTGCACTTGATAAGGAAAGTGGCAGAAATGCTATCAAATATAGTAAAAGAAGCTAATTTATAGTGGAGACTCTTTGATTGGAAAGGGAATCCACTTCTGGTTAATCTTTCTGGAGTGGCCCAGGGTATTATATATTGACCTAATATAGCATCACAGTAAATTGGAAATCACTCGGGCTACAGGGCTGTAAATAAGAAGTACAGTCAGCGAGTTCTGTGTTTGTGTTTCAGGACTTGTTGGATAAAGATGAACATTTCATACCAATTAATCAAGTAACACGCTGAATAAAAATAAGAAGATGCGAACCACACTATAAAATTGCACTAAGAAGCGGCATGAAATCTATAAAGCTTGAGGCTTCAATCCACTTAGGAGACTATCACGTAGTATTATGGGCTGCTATTATTTAACTCGATAAGAAACACAGGCTACAAGCAAGACTCCTGATCTAGGTCAGGAGAGGAAGATCTCGAGCCTGTTCCCTTGCGTACCCAACCCATCTGGATTGCAGTTTATCTTTGGCTTCCCCGCAGGGTGTTCTCACGCTGTTACGGTGGGTACCAACCCCTGCGATCAAATGGTGGGTACAGTGGACAAACATCTGTTGGTCCCTCTCCAGGGGGTTGTGGTTTGGGAAAAGGAAAAGCTGGTGCTGTGTGGTGGGAGCTCAGGGACCAACCTCTGTGGTACCCAAGGTGCTGGATGCTCATCCTCCCTCTGGGCATTGCTGCAGGGGAAACTGAGGCACGTCTGTAGCATTAATCCAAATTAGCTGGAGGTGCAGGTGGTTTCAGTGGCATCAGATTTCTATGATGCTGCTTTTCTTCCTTATTAAAGCCACCTTAA
>NW_010245092.1:42787-43535 GCF_000690775.1 Eurypyga helias | reverse complement strand
TTCCCTTTCCAAATTGAATTTAGATACATTGAATTAGCATGGCTTTAATTTTCTTCGAGTCTCTAAAGTGGGAAAAAGTGACAGTGGTGCCGTCTGTGCTGTGAGGAGCAGCATTTTCCAGACAGCCCCGACCTTCCTCCAGCTGCATCTCCCTGGGGACCAGCTTCTGGTGGGGTGCTTGCAGAGCAGAGACGTGCCCTGGGACATCACACCAACACCAGCACAAGCCTTGCTTTGTGCACAGCTTGGGATAGGTCAAGTTTTAGAGATGGTGTCTCTCTGGTGGCTTTTTTCTGGTGAAGAATAGGTGGTCAGGGCTGTGTTGAGGGATCTGTTGCCTGCTTTGGGTTTTGGGATCTGTAGTGGAGTATCTCCAGGACCTGCCCAAAGTTTGGGATGTGCCAGGCATCAGTTTGCAGCAGCAATCATCCACATTCAGTCTTTGGAACCAGCACCACAGTGTTGCTTTTGGCTCAAGACAGGGCCGTTCCTCCTCATTGCTTACAAAATCCCTGATAACTTTTGGGATCCTGCAGCCAAGCCGCTGGAGAGGACATGGAGTGGGGCAAGGGTGACCCCAGGCAGGTGTGAGTGGCTGGAGGCCAACACTGCCAACCCTGAAAATTCATCTCACAAAAGTTCACTGATGCGGGCACAAATTGAGAGCGTTTCCATGGTTTCTCTGAATTTCTTTCTCCCCTGCCCTCTAGGATTTCGTGCCAGGCAAAACAGATTTGAACAGCATCTC